>NC_091630.1:23142645-23445675 GCF_027580195.1 Bos mutus | reverse complement strand
ATTAGAAGTAGTTGCTATCATGTGCCCAACTATCTTCCTGCCATTTGAGTGGGTAGTCTGGACTTTATGCCAGAATCAAGCAATAAAAAAAACTATACCTGATATTGCAGTGGGCTTCCAGAATGCTGTTCCAGCACTACAGCCAGCATCTAGTCTTATAAGTTGAAATTGTAGATATTTTTTTAGATAACTCCTTCCCAAGGGGTTAATTCTTAAGAGAGTTTTCCTAGTTGTTAAGGAAAGAAGTAACAGCAACTTGTCCCACTTTAGTTAGGGTAAGGGTAGTAAAGAAAAACCGAAATAGAAAGAGTTGATTTAGGAATTAAAATCAGAGATGAATTGGATGTGGACGTTTAAGGTAGTTACTCTGAAATGATGGCCAGAGAAGGCTTCTCTCCATTGTTTACATGTAAGCTGAGCTCTGAATGAGAACGGAGCATGGGGAAGAATATTTTTGGCAAAGGAAGAATAGTTATAAAGGCTGAAAGGTGGACATGAAGCAGGAGGGAAGGGGGCTGGGCACAAACTTTAAAAAAATGACTTAGCCCTAGGACAGAACATAAACTGATTAGAACCAAAGAAGGCCAAGTTGGTAGATGACTTCCACTCGACCCTGAGCCTCAATAAATGTTCATCATAACATATCAGCAAGCTAAATGACGCACCATCAGCGCCATGACAGTTCTGAGACAAACTGTCAAAGGCCAAAAAGTGAGTGGTGGTCCAGTTCCTGAAAATCCCCACCCCTTCTCTGAAATAGTGCAACAATCCGCCCATTCATTAGCCTACAAAATTAACCAGCCCATAAAAACTAACAGGCCGTATTTCAAGGCCACTCTCTTCTTCTGAAATGGCCCATGCTCCCTCTATAGAGTGTTTCTTTCTAAATAAATCTACTTCTTACCTATCACTTTGTGTCTCACTAAATTCTTTCTGCAATGAGACATCAAGAACCTGAGCTTCATTAAGTCCTGAAAGCAGATGCGTGATCTCAGCTGGAAGACTGAGCCCCAGCATGTGTGCACGCATGCTCAGCTGTTCAGTTATGTCTGACACATTGTGACCCCGTGGACTGTGGTTGGCCAGGCTCCTCTGTCCGTGGAATTTTCCAGGCAAGAATACTGGAGTGGGTTTCCATTTCCTTCTCCAGGGGATCTTCCCACCCAGGGGTCAAATCCATGTCTCCTTCACCAGCAAGCACATTCTTTACCACTGTGCCTCCTGGGAAGCCCCCCGTGCGGGTTCAAGTCCCAATCTGAGTTGCACAGTTTCAGAAAGAGATTGACACATTTGCAGACGTCAAAGGAGAATAAAGCCACAGCATACCAGAAAGTGGAGTGGAGATGATGGGAGAGTAGAAGAAGAAAAGTTTAGCATGGTAGGAGATAAGTACATTCTTATGATGGCAAGAATGATTTTCCTCAGATAGGGAGGGAAGACACTTCTGCATGGCAGAAGGTTGGTCTAGCTCATGCAGGTCACTAGATTTGATGTCAGACATTGAACAAACACTAACCTGATTTTAGTCAATTTTCCTGTAGTCATGTACAGGTGTGAAAGTCAGATCATAAAGAAGGCTGAGCCCTGAAAAACTGAAGCTTTCGAACTGTGGTGCTGAAGACTCTTGAGAGTCCCTTGGAGAGCAAGGAGATCAAACCAGTGAATCCTAAAGGAAATCAACCCTGAATATTCATTGAAAGGAGTGATCCTGAAGCTGAAGCTCCAATACTTGGGCCACCTGATGAGAAGAGCTAACTCGTTGGAAAAGATCCTGATGCTGAGAAAGATTGAAGGCAGAAAGAGAAGGGCATGGCAGACGATGAGATGGTTGGATGGCATAACTGACTCAATGGACATGAGTTTGAGCAAACTCCTGGAGATAGCGGAAGACAGGGAAGCCTGGCATGCTACAGTCCATGGGGTCACAAAGAATTGGATATGACTGATCGACTGAAAAACAAACATGATTTTATTTTTAATAATATTATTAGAATTATAAATTATCAATTTGCAAGATACATAGCTTATCTTACTGTTTAAAACAACGTTTCTCAAAATATTCACATAGGCACGACATAGAAGTGCAGTCTGACTCACTATAAAGATATTATCTTAGTTGTATAGAGAGTCAACTATAATGTGTATGAGCTGTGCTGTGCTAAGTTGCTTCAGTCATACCTGACTCTTTGCCATCCTATGGAATGTAGCCTACCAAACTCCTCTGTCCATGGGATTATCCAGGCAAGAATACTGGAGTGGATTGCCACGTGCTCCACTAGGGCATCTTCCCAACCTGGGGATTGAACTCATGACTTAACATCTCCTGCATTGGCAGGCAGGCTCTTTACCACTGGTGCACCTGGAAAGCCCAGGATCATGTATATACATAATGTGTGATAATAAATGGATCAGCCATTGTGCATTTGTTCGTTCAGTAAATAAATACTTACTGAATGCCTACTGTGTACAAGGTATTATGCTGGGTCCTTGTATTATAATAATAAAGAAAAAAGTCAGGTACAACTTTCTGGGAAAAACTTCACAGCTCTCTTTCCTTGGGTTCCTTCTGACAACAGAGACTGCTCCCTTTTTGTTAATTTACTTTGCAAAAAGATCCTACGGAACTAGAATGGGATGACAAGAGGAGAGAAACAGGAAGGAAAGAAAGGCAATTTGAGGATGCAGCACTGAGCTAATTACCACTGTGGGCCCTTGGAGGAGTCAGCTGAAGCACATCAGAATTGTCTGCACTGGATTTGGAAGTGAAGTGGGGAATGTGAGACATCGGCTCCCATCTCCCACTGATCACAGGTTCCCTGGACGAGTGCTGACTCCCATGCACCTCATCATAATTTAGTTTCGTAACAGACATTCCATTTTATATTTAGAAATTAATCATTTAGCAGCTAGTTTTATTGGGTACCACAGACCATGTAAGAAATCCTGGGCTATCTGGTTGCTCAACATGGGGAACTGAAGGTGCCCAGTTAACCACAGTCGATACTTCTTTGATGGAGAAGGCAATGGCACCCCACTCCAGTACTCTTGCCTGGAAAATCCCATGGACGGAGGAGCGTGGTAGGCTGCAGTCCATGGGGTCTCTGAGGGTCGGACACGACTGAGCGACTTCACTTTCACTTTTCACTTTCATGCATTGGAGAAGGAAATGGCAACCCACTCCAGTGTTCTTGCCTGGAGAATCCCAGGGGTGGAGGAGCCTGGTAGGCTGCTGTCCATGGGGTCGTGAAGAGTCGGACACAACAGAGACACTTCACTTTCACTTTTCACTTTCATGCATTGGAGAAGGAAATGGCAACCCACTCCAGTGTTCTTGCCTGGAGAATCCCAGGGACGGGGGAGCCTGGTGGGCTGCTGTCTATGGGGTTCGCAGAGTCGGACATGACTGAAGTGACGCAGCAGCAGCACTGTACAAAAACTCAGAGGATTTAACAGTTTCCGAGGGCAGCTGTAATAAAACACCACAAACTAAGTGGCTTAAAAATAACAGAAATGTATTCTCTTAAAATTCTGGAACCCAGATGTCCAAAATTAAGGGGCTGACAGGGCCACGCTCCCTCTCAAGCCTGTGGTGGCGATCCTTCCGTCTCTTCTAGCTCTGGTCATCCTGGGGGCTCCTTGTTCTGTGGCAGCATAACTCCAATCTCTCTTTCATCTTTGCATCCTATCTTCTGTGTTTCCGTGTCTTCATACAGTATTTCCTGCCCTCTGTGTCTCTCCCTCTGTGTCCATATTTCGCTCTTCTAACAAGGGCACCGTTTTTATTGGATCAGGGAACCACACTGCCCTAGCACGACTTCTTAATTAATTACATCTGCAACCATTCTATTTCCAAATAAGGTTACAAGAAAGAAAATATATCAGCTAAGGAGACATCACAACAACTACAGCGTGGAGAACTAAAGTCTTCACTAATAAGCTATTGGTGAGAACAGAAAGAAATTCACACATCTGAGAAATATTGGGCAGGTGGCATAAAAATAGGAGATTCAAGAGAGGAGGTTGCTTTAGAATAGGGAGAAAAACTGAATTCAGCCTTAAACACACTGAGATAGAAGTGTTGAAGGTATTTAACCACAGACCTGGGCTTCTCTGAAGGCTCAGAGGTTAAAGCATCTGCCTGCAATGCAGGAGACCCAGGTTCGATCCCTGGGTCAGGAAGATCCCTTGGAGAAGGAAATGGCAATCCATTCCAGTATTCTTGCCTGGGAAATCCCATGGACAGAGGAGCCTGGTGGCCTACAGTCCATGGGGTCGCAAAGAGTCGGACTCGACTGAGCGACTTCACTTTCACTTCAACCACAGACCTACTATGTCCCAGATGTTTGTCTAACACACATCTTATCATTTTTCATAATAATTCACTTAGTTGAAACTCTTCTCTACACTTTTTAAATGAAGATTCATAGAGTTAGAACTTTGTCTAGAGTGTGAAGGCATTGATGTCTATGATGTTCTTTGAAGTGAAAGTGTTAGTCTCTAATATCATGGCTGACTCTTGTGACCCCTTGGACTGCCCTCCAGGTTCCTCTGTCCATGGCATTTTCCAGGCAGGAATACTAGAGTGGGTAGCCATTTCCTTCTCCAAGGGATCTTCCTGACCCAGGCATAGAACCCAGGTCTCCTGCATTACAAGCAGATTCTTTACTGTGTGAGCCACCAGGTAAATAAGTTGCAACATCCTTTCTTTTGCTATTCCTCTTTCTCATCCTTCTTGCTGCTGCTGCTCTGCTGCTAAGTCACTTCAGTCGTGTCCGACTCTGTGTGACCCCGTAGACAGCAGCCTACCAGGCTCCTCCGCCCTTGGGATTTTCCAGGCAAGAGTACTGGAGTGGGTTGCCATTGCCTTCTCCACTCATCCTTCTTACTGTGAAGGAAAAATTTTGCCTGCCATGGTAGTTAACAGAGGGTGTTGTAACCATGAAGCCACCACATTATAGCTTCTGCAACTCAGGATGGAAACAGGATACCCACCATCCAGCAGTCAGCTGCTGCAGCCAGCCCTGAGGAGACTGGGGATGAGAAAACACAGGATACGGACCCCAGATGGCTGAGGTGCATATCAAAGAAATGATTTCAGTGATCCCAGACTCTTGCATCTTCCCATACATAGAAAAGCACTAAATTCCTTAACTTGACATAACTGATTTTCTTTAATTAACAGTAATCATTTGATGTTCTGACCACCTGGTCTTTGTTACAAAAATTCTTATGTACACTGGCTCCTCACCTTGCCTCCTTGGAGCAGTCCTTCAAAGATATCTGAGAGCCTGTCTCCAGGCCTGAGGTACTCAGAAAGTCCACCAATAAAACATAAGTTTCAACTTTCACATTGTGCATTTTCTCCCCCACTTCCCCCTTCTATTAATACATCTGTGTCTTGAATTCAGCTTTCAGTCTAGGTAGAAAATGTCACTGTCGATAAATGATGGTTCATAAATATTTGGAGAAAAAAAAGGTCCTTACAAGTTACTCCTCCTAAACTCTGAAATTTGATTTTAAAATCACTTCCCAAGTAAAACCTTGGAACATTGTTATTGCATATTTTTAAGTTTTTCCACTTGCAAGTTTTAAAATATGAAATTTACCTCAATAAAACACCTCGATAGTGCTCTAATTTCAGACTGTGAAAGTTACATTTCATCATACCTGTTTTAAGCAAAAATAACTAAAGCCAAATATGCTTTGCTTTGTCATAGTCCCACATGGACAATTTTTAATTAAGCATAATTAAACTCAGCCTCTTCTGTCTTATTTTATATTCCCATCCCATATGCTATATGTCTTCTTGTTAAGATGTAACTTTAATAAAAATCAACTTTTGTCCTTTTCTCATATGCTATTATTTTATAGCTTTTAAATCCATTATTATTAGGTTCAGGTGCTAGGGATTATTGATTCTCCATACTTTTCTCCCAGTAAAGATTAAGGTAAGATAAAGGAAATGACAATTTCTAACCCGGTCTAGCCTTGGAAAAATAAAACTCAGAATAATATTGGGGAGTCTTTCCCTGGAATGACTGGATTTGAGCAAAAAAGTGTTACTTCTCCCATGAATTCAGGAGGGGGGATGAGTTTGGGTCAGATATTCCATCAGAAATCCCCCAAGATTGGCTAAGTACTCGTAGGTTCATTCCAGTCTAGAAACCTTCTAAATGAGCCCCAAACTAAGCTACCTCTCAGAAAATTGGAAAAATCAAAGCAAATAGCTTTTTTATTATGTTTTTCTTGATATTCATTGACTCTACATTTTAGTGTAACCATGACCGAGTGTCTCAGACATTGAATTGCACAGAATGCTTACTGAAATGTCTCAATGCTGACCTCTGACCCTCTGTGACCCTAGAGAAGTCTAGTTCTTACTGGGGCAGCTGAAATTTCCAGGCTTCTCTATTAATACAAATAACCTTCTCTCTTTACCCTCAGTTCACTGATCACACATATCACACACATATCACACTGATCACATTTATCACAATTTTCCAAGTAGGCCAAGATATCAGAAGAATGGGAAGCACTGTTTTAAATTACAGAGAGTAATGAGGGAAAACGTTAGCTTTAGATAGACCTGCTATAAGATAAATTTAGTATATTCTTATTTAAAATATCATTATTTATATCAATAGTTCTTATATTTTGCTTCATATTAGATTTAGCTGGAGAGCGCTAAAAAAATCTTGATGCCAAGACTATCTCTCAAACTAACTACAACAGAATTTCTGAGACTGCAGCCTGGCTGAGAGATAGTGCTTTATGGGATTCCTAATAATAGAGAATAAATATGAGATTCTCTGAAACAGTCCCAATATCTACTATTATTTTATAAGAAAGCAAGTTATTAACTGTGTATCTAAATGGGCAAAATATGTGCATTTGAATATGATTCAGCTTTTATAGCTTAATCCTATTTTTCTCATCAAGAAATTCACAAGAAAGGAGCAAAAACAGCTCTGATGTATCTGCCAAAGTGACAGCCAATCCACCAGAGTGGTAAATACAAAAGACATCGTGATCACTTCAGTTTGATGAGATTTTGTTTTTGGTATGGACAACTGAAAACATTTAAAAATTAAGTTTCTTTGTTAATTAATTATTTTATTTATATAGTCTATGGGTTTTGCTGTAAGGAAGGGAAAATAGGCATTGGTTTGGGTGAAGGAAATTAACATGAGCTCCCTCTGTGAGCACTTTTGTGTTCTGCTTTGAAAGAATGTGTGTATACTAAGCAGCCTGGAGGATGACAGGTTTGATTAAAAGAATTTTTTTACTTCGACTGTGAACAGCCAAACAGGATAAAATCATTAAAAACACAAAGACAAAAAGCAAAAATTAGGTAATTATCTGGTAAGACTAAGTTGTGGAAAACAAATTTAAAAAACTGAATCCTGAAATGCTAACTTTTCTTCTTGGCAGGAGGAGAAGGGGATGACAGAGGATGAGATAGTTGGATGATGTCACCAACTCTATGGACATGGGTCTGAGTAAGCTCCGGGAGTTGGTGATGGACAGGGAAGCCTGGTGTGTTGCAGTTCATGGGGTCACAGAGAGTCGGACTTGACTGAGTGACTGAACTGAACTGAACTGATTAATTGTTTTGCTAAGATATACTGCTCTTTTCTCTAACAGTGTGTATCATGTAATTAACATAATCATGCTGAATAATCTGTCAGTTATTTCATTCACAGAAGACATTTTGTTTTAACCAAGTATTCTTAACTGTTTTACCAATTGGTTTTAGGAGTTACAAGGACCTCCTGAATTTATGAATACAACAGAATTTTACTTTCATTCCCTTACTGACTTTAGGGTAAGAGTTCATTGTTTTTCATTAGTTTCTCATAGAATTATCTAATCCCAAAGTATTAGGCATCAAATTTTAATGGACCAAAATTTATTATATAAATTATTTAAATCTAAGCCCTCAAGAGCTAAATTTACATTTGTCTTTTATTTCATCTACAAATTTAGCAATATTTAAAATTAATATAATGAACATATTGTACTATCAGGAAACAAAATAAGAAGAATAAAAGTTGAATTTGGTCCTTTCCTTGGGCTGACTTTGGTAGAGAAATTCTGAGGAACAGTAAATATTCACTTTGGTGGTAGAGTGATCATCAAGTTCCCAGTACCTCCTTTTGTGACTTTTTCCAAAAGGAAGATACAGCTGCAGGTGCCACATACTAAGAAAAGGAAGGAAAATAGCCATGAATCTGTTAAAAGCAATAAGAAGGGTAGTAGATGGTATTATGCTAAATGAAATAATTTCAACAGAAAAAGATAAATAACATATGATATCACTTATGTGTGAAATCTAAAAACACTACAAAATAGTGAATATAGCTAAAAAGTTAGCAGACCCATAGAGAGAGATAACAAACTAGTGGCTACCAGTAGGAGGTGGGGAGGGGCAAAATAGTGGTTGGGGAGTGGGAGGGACAAACTATTGCGTGTAAGAGAGACCCAAGAATTTATTGCATAACACAGGGAAGATAGTTAATATTTTAAAATAACTGTAATTGGAAAGTAACCTTCAAAAATCATTTTTTTAAAAATATACTTTTTGAAAAAGAAGATTGTTAGAGACTGGAAGATGGAAACCAAAAAAAAAAAAAAAGTGCAATGAATTCCAAGCCATCCATTTCCCCTCTTTTGACTTGCTGTTTTTATACTTTTTTGTTGGTTACAGCTGTGTTCTCAATAGATGAGCAATTACACAGTGTTCATTTTAATTTAACCTGTGAATAATGGTGATTAAGAGATCTATAACCCAAGAATGCTAATTAAGCACCCTTTGTATGAGTTCTAAGAGTGGGAGATTTGGGTGTCTATCCATTAGCCATGTTTGTGAGCCCATGGCGTCATCCAGCAACGATGAGATTTCACTGGGTTTTACTGCCTCGTATCAATTTTATACCCTGTCCTTGTCCATGTAAGGCTTTTCAGAAACATCAATGGAGTTGGACTAAAATATCTTAACTACTGCCTTCTTGCTCTTTTGAGGTAAACAGGCTATCTGCATGACAAGTAAGACTGCCTGCAATACCATGTCACAGCTCATTTATTTAAAGATTTATCATTCATCATTGTCAGAGACCCTGAGGACCGAAGAACATCATTGTCTATGTCTCATGATCATTGTGAGCTCTTTCAAGTGTTTAGAAGACTAGTCACAATGAAACTTAAGACATGAGTAGGAAATAATTTTAACTTTTCTGAAATGGATTCTTTTCATTTAAAGAAGAGATTTCCGTATATAGCTGAGCTACAAAGATCACAAATTTTGCATATGTTTAGAGGTTTCTGATGCTTTATAATTTTATTTGTTATGTCTTCCTCCCATACGCAGCAACTTATGCAGAACTTACACAAGGAGTAAGTAATCAACATTTATTATTGACTTGGTATGTATGACAGAAAGCAAAGAACTAAAGAGCCTCTTGATGAAAGTGAAAGAGAGTGAAAAAGTTGACTTAAAACTCAACATTCAGAAAACTAAGATCATGGCATCTGGTCCCACCACTTCATGGCAAATAGATGGGGAAACAATGGAAACACTGACAGACTTTATTTCTGGGGGCTCCAAAATCACTGCAGATGGTGACTGCAGCCATGAAATAAAAGATTCTTATTCCTTGGAAGAAAAGTTATGACTAGCCTAATCAGTATGTTAAAAAGCAGAGACATTACTTTGCCAACAAAGGTCTGTCTAGTCAAAGCTATGGTTTTTCCAGTAGTCATATATGGATGTGAGAGTTGGACGATAAAGAAAGCTGAGTGCTGAAGAATTGATGCTTTTAAACTGTGGTGTGGGAGAAGACTTGAGAGTCCGTTGGACTTCAAGGACATCAAACCAGTCCATCCTAAAGGAAATCAGTCCTGAATATTCACTGGAAGGACTGATGCTGAAGCTGAAACTCCAATACTTTGGCCACCTGATGCAAAAAACTAACTCATTTGAAAAGTCCCGATTCTGGGAAGGATTGAAGGCAGGAGGAGAAGCAGATGACAGAGGATGAGATGGTTGGATGGCATCACCGACTCAATGGACATGAGTTTGAGTAAACTCCAGGAGTTGGTGATGGACAGGGAGGCCTGGTGTGCTGCAGTGCATGGGGTCACAAAGAGTCGAACATGACTGAGTGACTGAACTGATGTATGTATGTACATTTGTGTAGGTATTTTATAAAGTTTATTTCCTTGTGGTGAGAACTTTAAAGATCTACTCTTAACAATTTCCAAATGTACAATACTGTGATAGGAAATTTAGGTATTTAATTTGATAAAATACCCATTTGCAAAGACTTCAAGGATATGACTCCCAAATCACCAATTAATGTTGAATCACTTGTTAATGTTTTTCATAAACAGGCCAATGAAGGTAGGCAAACTAAATTCATTCTTTAAATTTTTGTTTATATTATTGGATATTTATCTTTTTCTTTCAAATTTTCTTTTTGAAATCTGGTCTTGGCAATGTATTTTAAATGTCCAGGAGCTTTTTCTATTTTCATTGCCCTTTTTTCTTGGTTATCTAGTTCTTTAGGGTGGAGAATCTTTTTGAATATCCCTGAGAGTAAAAATTTTGTTTCTTAAGGCTAGATATTTCTTCCTCGTTAAAAATATATATATATTTATATAAATATATTTATAAATATAAAATATTTTACTATATATTATAAATGTATATATAAACACACAAATACAAAATTATTTATTAAGATAATAAATTAAAATACAATAAATTTGTTAAATTTATATTAAATTTAAATATATTTATGTATACATATATATATTCACTTCTATTTCTTTTTTATTCTGAAAGCTTTCTTGGACTATTTGATGAGGCCTGGTAATTTATTTATCTTCCCTGATTAGGATACTGACTGAGATCTTTGCATATATGAGCAGTTTATCACCTCTCATTCAACTTTGCTTTAGGGTTAGTAGGCAAAATCCAGTACTCTTGCCTGGAAAATCCCATGGGCGGAGGAGCCTGGTGGCCTCCAGTTCATGGGGTCGCCAAGAGTCGGACACGACTGAGCGAATTCACTTTCACTTTTCACTTTCATGCATTGGAGAAGGAAATGGCAACCTACTCCAGTGTTCTTGCCTGGAGAATCCCAGGGACGGGGGAGCCTGGTGGGCTGCCGTCTATGGGGTCGCACAGAGTCGGACACAACTGAAGCGACTTAGCAGCAGCAGCAGGCAAAATCCAACCATTATGGGGTAAAGCCTCACAAACACCAGAAAGTTTGAGTGGAGCTGACTCTGAGATATTGGGAGCCAAATAGATTCCTTCATTCTCCCCAGTTTTTCTAATTTACTAACAACAGCAACAAAAATACTACTGATATTTTGCCTTGGAGAGGGGAGATAGTCTACACCCTCTGTGATCTGCATGATAAGAGAATTATCTGAAATCTGTAAAAGGCAGAAGAGACTGTTCAGTTTTCTTTTAGTGGACTCCTGGGATTTATATTTTATTAATGTTGTCTGTGCTGTCTTACAATTCTTGGGAGTGGAGGTTAATCTTTAGATTTTTGTTTAGTAGAGATACAAATAATTTCTGTCCAGTAGAAAAGATGATCCTAGAGATAGAGACGATAGCTTGTGTTCCAGATGGACATTAACCAGCTGTGTATCTAACCTAGCATGCCTACCCTACCATAATCTCTATTAAATTGCTTCCCTATAACTTTATTAACTCCCTCATTAGTTGAATTTAATCTTTGACATGTGTTCATTTTGTAATTATATGAGAGTCACGTTCTTATCTTTCAGAATATTATATTGAATAGCTGATAAAACCTAATCAGGTGACCAGGAACAAGTCCATGGTCTGATAAAATAAGATTTATTGATTTGCAGCCAGGGAGTACACGCCAGAGGAATTCTGCTGGCCCAGAGGGAGGAGGGAAGTGTGTTTTATAAGCTTTGGCTTTTCACTGAAGGACTCTAAGGAGGTGGCTCAGTGGAAAAGAATCCGCCTGCCAGTGTAGGAGACTCAGCAGATGTGGGTTCAATCCCTGGGTCAAGAAGATCCCCTGGAGGAGGAAATGGCAACCCACTTTATTAATCTTTCCTGGAAAATCTCATGGGTAGTGGAGTCTGGTGGGCTACAGTCCATACGATTGCAGAGTCAGGCACAACTGAGCACACACACGCCTTCAGTTCAGGACGGCTTGCTTTTTCTGAAGCAGGTTTAAAGAAATGGGATTGACTAGGCACTGGGTCTGCCTTAAAGTGAGGAAGACAGCATTTCAATATTCCCAGTAATAAATGAAAATTGCCAAATGGCTCTGGAGCATCACTGATAAGAAAGCAGTAGTCAGTTGAAGAGGAACAGGTGGTAGCATTTTACAACAGCTCTGTGATCTTGAGTGAAACACTGTTTTCTGTTAACTTTAAAGCTGGCTTTTTCTGTTTGTTTTCACAGCCTGAAGAATGGCAAAGTGCTCTTTTCCTTTTCACTTTGAGGTGACTTTCCCTCTTTCAGTCTTGGGTAGGTTTTTACTCTTTCCTGGCATGAGAAGGTGGGAGATGGAAGGTGAGGTAGATATTTTAACACCTTACCACCTTCACTTCTTCTCTCTTTTAAGTCCTATTTTTTTTCTCTCTGGTTATCTATGCAACATTCTATTTCTGAGTCTAGAGAGGGGTCAGCAAACTTTTTCTGTAAAAGGCCAGAAAAAAAGTATTTCAGATTTTGAAGGCCAGATGGTCTTAGTCACAACTACTTACTTCTACCATTATAACAAGAAAACATCCAAAGAAAATTCCTATATGAACAGCTGTGTTCTAATCAAAATCTGTTTATAAGATCAGATAGTGGACTGGACCACAGTTGCACATTTAGTCCATGGACATAGTTGCTAATCCTGATCTAAAGTTTCTCTCTGTTTCTCCCAAAGTGATCAGCTCCTTTTTTTTTTTTTTTTTTTTTTTTTACCGTTTTCCCCACATCTTTTATTAGCTGTGACTTCCTTTGCTGATTCATCCTTCAACGTTCTTATTTAATTTTGATGTTTCAGAAATGTACTTAAAGATATCCTAATAGTCCATCTTACTTTCACCTCACTGTTACAACTTTTAAATTTCTTTTATCATCTTTTTAGCAAGGTCTCTTATGAGATATGAGATAATTTCTTGGGCTCAACTTGTTATCTTGAACTGGAGACAGTATAAAAGCTTTTTAATAAAAGTGAGTCAAAATAAAATACTTGCATTGCTCATTAAGGTAAGCATAGAATGGTTATTTTATCACTATCAGCATTTCTTAAGGTTCCAAATTTTCATATTGAATAATGCTGGCAGCAACAACATACATTTGCTCGGTACTGGTAAATGTTTAAGTGAAGCAATACTACAAAAGAGATCCGATTCTGAAAAATTAGTTTATTTGTTGTTGTTGCTCAGTCACTAAGTGGTGTCCGACTCTTTGCGACCTCATGGACTGCAGCAAGCCAAGGTCATCTGCCCTCCACTATTTCCTAGAATTTGCTCAAATTCATTGAGTGGGTGATGCTATCTAACCGTCTCATCCTCTGCTGCTCCCTTGTTCTGCCTTCAATCTTTCCCAGCATCAGAGTCTTTTCCAATGAGTCAGCTCTTTGCATCAGGTGACTGAAGTATTGGAGTTTCAGCTTCAACATCAGTGAATGAATGAATATTCAGAGTTGGTTTCCTTTAGGATTATTATGTACATAGAAAAAACTTTAAAATCAAACATTTCTGTTTGGATCTCAATCATCACCTCTTTTTCTTTAGGTTCTTCTATAAAGATACAAATATAAAAATACCAAATACAGATGTACAGGTTTTGTAAATAATGATTCACTCATTTTCTAATTTACAGAACTTTCTGAAAAGTCTAGATTGGGGAGCATGTCTGGGAATTCAGGCCAAAGTAGGGACATTCTACTATTTACCGCAAATCTACTCTTTAACTTCCATCTGTGGGAAGAAATGAGTTTTCGGAGCAGATTCCAAGTATATTCACCCAGCCAGATGCATGGATTGTTGCAAGTTTCTTCAGAAATCCAGTAACTATCAAACTATAGGTTTGCCTCCAGAAGGAGAAATGGAGGGGAAGCCTTGGCACATGGTAACAATGCAGGAAAGGGTGAAACAGTTCTTGCTTTTGAGACACAGTAATGTTGCCCACTGCTAAAAGGACCAAATGGATATTAATCCACTTACCAGTTACATGAGTTATTCTTTCAGTCATGTAGTACATACGGGGTGGAAAGAGAAACAGACTCTCTTCTCTGTTCTCCTTGTTGTGAAAAGAAATGAAGATCTCTTTGCTTGTGGGAAAGGAAAGCAGAGCTAAGAAGAAAAGGGCTCCTCCATTCCTTCAAAACTCATAAAAGAAAAATGAATTTTAATATAAATGCAACTTACATTCTACTAAACATCTTTTAATCTATAATTCTATAATGCAGATACAGTCAAACTCTTCTCTCTCTCTCTCTTTTTTTTTTAACCTAAAAACATGTGGAAGATTTCACAAAAGAAAGGAAACTTGGGAATTATAAGTAAATAGCTAAATACCTGGGCTTACCTAAAAGAGTGAAATCAGCCATAAACTAGTTAACAATGTGCGTATCTTAAGGGTATGACTTTTCCAAGCTGATCATTTTAGAACTGGTGACTGGCAGGCTAGAATCACATATGCAGAACCTTTAAGGTATCTTCTTCAATAGCATCCTGACAGACAGTAATTAGGTTTAGACTCCAGCAGCCTGCAGCTGAGGCTGTGTCACATGGTGACGGATGCTTACGCATCACAGCATGACTCACAGAAGGTAAAAGTTAAATGAATCATCTTGGCTCCCTCTCCTTATTTTGGGGGGAAAAAATGGAATAAGCTCGCACTTCCACTTGAGAAAAAATTGAGAGTGAAGCACCCAACGTCCTATGATAAAAGCAATATTTCAAAGAGGTTTAGATCTGTGGCTGTTGCTAAAATCGAATCTGAAATTACAAGACTTCATCAAGAGCCAATCAACCAGTTAATTGTACTTTTTTCCATTGAATCAGTTCTGCATCATACAGCAACCTTATTATACACACGATATATAAATTCACCAAGTTACTATTTTAGGTATAAAAGCATGCAAAGGGTGAAATAATTGAACTCTCTTTATGTAGTCTATAATTACTAATGAGGAGTAAGAACCAAGTACACCATTCCTTTGTGCTGCCAACTAAAGAATGTCACTCTCCCTCTGGCTCTACAAGGATTATGTCAGTAGCCACTGCAGCTGCTGACCTCCAACACCCCCTGAAAGCAGTTCAGGCTGGGGATCAAAAATGAAGCACTGTGCTCTGGGAAAAACTGGCAGAGCAGGCCTTCAGATAGGTATGTTCAGAAGAAAAATTTTTGAACCCAATTTTCTGTGTTTTTTTCATACTTAGAGAAGCACTAAAATCTTTAATGAAGACAGCTACTCTTTGTGACCAACAGCAATGTTCTACTGAGGTTCATGTCTCATTGCATTCACCCCCAAACCAAAATTGCATATATGCTGACCACCCCCTGGGCTTCCCTGTTGGCTCAGCTGGTAAAGAATCCACCTGCAACTTGGGAGACCTGGGTTCGATCCCTGGGTTGGGAAAATCCCCTGGAGAAGGAAAAGGCTACCCACTCCAGTATTGTGGCTTGGAGAATTCTATGGACTGTATAGTCCATGGGGTCACAAAGAGTCAGACAGGACTGAGCGACTTTCACTTTTTTGCTTGACCACCCCCCTTATCTCTTTGGCTCACTGAGAGAAATTCAGTCCTCTGGGCTGCAGTCCTCAGTAAGTTTCCAAAGAAAACTGAAACTCACAGTTCTCACATTGCTTTTTTTTTTTTCCCCACTCAACAGTGCAAGTCATCTGCTTAATTCATTCTTGCTTAAACATTATTTATTCTTTTGTCCATGGCAACTTGACACTGAATTACTATCCAACATGCATAACCCCTCCTTTCCCCACCACCACCATCATTCTCAACTTAGATATTATCAAGAGGAAATAATAACTCAATGGATTTTTAAAAGCAGTATGTTACAAGATAATTTTAAATACAGCAAAACCATAACTCTCATACAAGTAAAAAATGAACATGGAGCAAAGTAATTAACATTAATTAATGAGGGATTGAGCAAAGGCATTAAAAATTGGTTAAAAGGAGAAGCCAAAGAGAAGAAACATACATAGGCAATAAAGCAATGATGAATTGGTGTGTTAATAGATGTAAAACTGGCTCCTTTTTCAGGAGTTGGGGGATCTGTATACCTTCACTGGAAAAAAATACACTTGCATATCTATGGTCAGGAATACTTTGCATCAATATCAGTTTTTTAAACTTACAGAGCCAGATCAGATCAGTCGCTCAGTCGTGTCCGACTCTTTGAGACCCCATGAATCGCAGCACGCCAGGCCTCCCTGTCCATCACCAACTCCAGGAGTTCACTCAGACTCACGCCCATCGAGTCAGTGATGCCATCCAGCCATCTCATCCTCTGTCGTCCCCTTTTCCTCCTACCGACAATCCCTCCCAGCATCAGAGTCCTTTCCAATGAGTCAACTCTTCGCATGAGGTGGCCAAAGTACTGGACTTTCAGCTTTAGCATCATTCCCTCCAAAGAAATCCCAGGGCTGATCTCCTTCAGAATGGACTGGCTGGATCTTCTTGCAGTCCAAGGGACCCTCAAGAGTCTTCTCCAACACCACAGTTCAAAAGCATCAATTCTTCGGTGCTCAGCCTTCTTCACAGTCCAACTCTCACATCCATACATGACCACAGGAAAAACCATAGCCTTGACTAGACGGACCTTTGTTGGCAAAGTAATGTCTCTGCTTTTGAATATGTTATCTAGGTTGCTCATAACTTTCCTTCCAAGGAGTAAGTGTCTTTTAATTTCATGGCTGCAGTCACCATCTACAGTGATTTTGGAGCCCAGAAAAATAAAGTCTGACACTGTTTCCACTGTTTCCCCATCTATTTCCCATGAAGTGATGGGACCAGATGCCATGATCTTCGTTTTCTGAATGTTGAGCTTTAAGCCAACTTTTTCACTCTTCACTTTCACCTTCATCAAGAGGCTTTTGAGTTCCTCCTCACTTTCTGCCATAAGGGTGGTGTCATCTGCATATCTGAGGTTATTGATATTTCTCCCTGCAATCTTGATTCCAGCTTGTGTTTCTTCCAGTCCAGCGTTTCTCATGATGTACAGAGCCATAAAATAGCTTAAAAAAATGAAGTGCACAAAATACTCTAGATTTAGATATGGTAGAAAGCTGTGCTACACCATGGTTAGCATTCCATAAAATATGAAATCTTGCTTTTGTTTCTTTTTATTTCCTGATAGGAACAAGTGTAAATTTAGATTACAGTTTAATAAAACCACTAAACAGAAAAATATGTACATGTTTGATAGGATCATACACATTTAACTCATTCTATTGTGTGCATATGGAAGATGAACCCAAAGATAGCCAGATAACTTGCTTTGTAACTATTGATGAAGCAGAAGTCTTCTACTATTCATTGATTTCTTTATTATTATTTCTTATACATTAAATCATCCAGATCTGACCTGTTGATTCTCCTTTTGTACATTCCTTACACCTCACCATTATTTTTCATCTTTACTTTAGCCCACCATTATTAGCCCAGCCATTCAGTCAGTAAATCATTCAGCAGTTGGGTTATGATACCACTGAGTCTCACTTCTTTGAACATCTGTTTACTGATGGACACACTACTGTTGGTGGAAATAACATTTTCATAGGACTCTCCAATAAAAAATATTTTAAGACTTTTTAGCCTTACATTCAAGGGCAATTGGTTGATGGAAAAGCAACTACAACATGAATGAGCCAACTAAAACCCTTTTTTAAAAGACAAGCTAGTAGATAGTTAAACAAAGAGAAAAATCAAACCTAGTTTATGGTAAGTAAAATTCAGATAGGTCAACAAGTACATAAAATGGAAACCTTTTCCAAAAGAGTTTTAGAGGCTACTAGATCCAACTTTTAAAATTTCTTCCATAAGGGATAGAAATGACTTTTAAAAGCGATTTCCATGTTCACCGAAAGTTCAAAATCCATAGTCTTTGTCTTTACTGTGACCGTATGCTGCAGCTTCAGAGTGATTTAGACAACCTTAGTTGAAGTTTGGCTCATTATGTCTCAGTTGTGTCACTTTGGTCAAAGTATTCAGCTACTCTCAGCTACATTTCTTGTTTTGTAAAATGGAGATACAAAGGATAACAACCCTACTTACTCTCCAGGGTTATTGTAAGAAGGCCTGGAGGTTGAAAATACTGAAATAATTACTAACTGATAAAATATTGTTCAGATACGGATAGTACGAAATCTATGTGCTGTGCTTAGTCACTCAGTCATGTCTGACTCTTTGGGACCCCATGGACGGTAGCCCGCCAGGCTGCTCCGTCCATGGGATTCTTCTGGCAAGACTACTAGAGTGGGTTGCCACGCCCTCCTCCAGGCAATCGTCCCAACCCAGGTCTCCCACATTGCAGGTGGATTCTTTTTCATCTGAGTCACCAGGGAAGCTATAGTGCTAGCTTTTGCCTCTTCCACATAATTTATTCTTCACTGTACAAATTTTGCAATTACCAGAGATAGAAACTAATAAATTATAACATAAACTGCCTCAAGTTGAAGACTTTCTGCCATTTTCTTCCAAGAACAAATACACTGTTGCCTTTTTCCCAAGAACAAAAGTTACTTCTGTGCCTAGGTTCCCATGAAGAGTGTCAGTTGATATGCAGTTTGATGTAACTGTTTTCATCAATTTCTTACTCATAATTTTACTAAGTTACACTAGATTTTGACATTTGAATTTCATTTAAAGAATATTCAAACAGATAAAAACTTAGAAATAGCTGGAAATTTTAATATGGAATATAACAAGAGGGATTTTAAAAAATATATTAACTTAGGTCACAATTTAGAAATATAAGTATGCATTGTATCACAACAAATGACTACATAAAATGCAATGTCTTATCTTCAACTATTACAAATTTTATTTAATCTAAATGAATAAAGTATCACACAAAGTTAAAGGCAATTAATATCTTATTAAATATCCACCAAGTGTCAGGCACAGTTTTGGGTTACCCTGTCTTGGGTTAAATTCTGTGGAGATGCTTTACTGAGTCAATAAAAATTATTGTGAATGAATACATTATTAACTGGGTTTATGTGGAGGTCTCACAAAGCATATGTTTAAACAAGAATTTAAGTGCTAGTAGTTTATTTTGGAAATGACTCCAGGAAGTACTCTAAACAAGTATGGAAGTGAAACCAGGCAGGGAAGACAGGCATTAGAGAGTGCTTTATTGAGCAGTTTTCCTCTGTGGGCAGTATAGGAAAAAGCCGATTTATAATCCTGTTGTAATGAGACTCTAGGAAACATGCCTTGGAGTTTTTCCTATAAGAGCTAAGAGAAAGCTGGAATATTCATTCATCAACTTCCATTCCTAAAGGGAATCCAAGAAATATTCATTGGAAGGACTGATGCCGAAGCTCCATTACTCTGGCCACTTGATGTGAAGAGCCGACTCATTGGAAAAGACTCTGATGCTGGGAAAAATTGAGGGCAGGAGGAGAAGGGGACAATAGAGGATGAGATGGTTGATGGCATCACCAACTCAATGGACATGAGTTTGAGCAAGCTCCAGGAGATAGTAAAAGACAGAGAAGCCCGGCATGCTCCAGCCCATGAGGTCACAAAGAGCTGGACACAACTTAGTGACTAAACAACAACTTCTGTTCCTCACTGGTTAAAGACGTCTACTGTGGCCTTAATCCTTCAGAAACTATAGAAGAGCATACTTGAGGCCGGAGAATACCCTCAGGCAGAAAGACAAAGGGAGTCACTGACCTGAGGGAAGCATCTGCAGAAGTAGACCACAGGATATGGGTGGGGCATCTGTAGCATCTACTACACTAAATCAATGGAACTTGTCATTATGCTAATCATTGAGGGGACACCGAAGAAACCAAAAGACTAATGCATTCTATGAGCTGAATCTCTTTGTCATGTACAGATCATGTATCAGGTACTGAGCTAGACACCAGGAGGAAAATAAACAATAAAATACAATCTGTGAACTTAGGGGTCTTATATTAGGATGAAGAAGTACATGTAGGCCAAGATAAAAGATGTAATTTAAAGAGCTACATAAATTTTGAGCACCTCTTAAAAAAGCAAATCTAAGTGAAGTATTCAGATACAAAGAAAAATGAAACAAAGATATTATGGATGAAAATGATTGACATATATACACTATCAATGCTATATTTAAATAGATAATGAATAAGAACTTACTGTATGGCTCAGGGAACCCTAATCACTGCTCTGTGGAGCCCTAATTGGGAAGGAAATTCAAAAAAGAGGGGATATATGCATACATATAGCTGATTCGCTTTGCTGTGCAGTAGAAAGTAACACAACATTGTAAAGCAACTAAACTCCAATAGAAACTAATTTAAAAATTAGAAAAATAAATTTTAAGTTATACAATAAAACTAAAAAATCAACTAAAAAAAGGAAAGAATGATCTGAGCAGAGAGATAACCTGAAGTGAGGTTTTAAAGATGAGTTGATTGAAGGATTGAAGAGAAAACATAGGAGACAAGAGACATATCATGTGTAATCTGATGCTGATGTGTTGAAAGCCTTGGGCTAAGATGGTGCCACAATCTTGGGCTAAGATCACATCACAATGGTGTGATCACTCACCTAGAGCCCATCCTGGAATGTGAAGTCAAGTGGGCCTTAAGTAGAATAACTGCAATCAAAGCTATTGGAGGTGATGGAATTCCAGTTGAACTATTTCAAATTCTAAAAGATAAGGCTATTAAAGTGCTGCACTCAAAATGCCAGTAAATCTGGAAAACTCAGCAGCAGCCACAGGACTGGAAAAGGTCAGTTTTCATTCCAATCCCAAAGAAGGGCAATGCCAAAGAATGTTCAAACTACCACACAATTGCACTCAGCTCACATGCTGGGCAAAGTAATGCTCAAAATTCTCCATGCCAAGCTTCAACAGTATGTGAACCGTGAACTTCCAGATGTTCAAGCTGGATTTAGAAAAGGAAGAGGAACAAGAGATCAAATTGCCAACATCTGTTGGTTTACAGAAAAAGCAAGAAATTACAGAAAAACATCTATTTCTTCTTTATTGATTACGCCAAAGACTCTGACTGTGTAGATCACAACAAACTATGGTAAATTCTTCAAGAGATGGGAATACCAGACCACCTGACCTGCCTCCAGAGAAATCTGCATGCAGGTCAAGAATCAACAGTTAGAACCGGACATGGAACAATGGACTGGTACCAAATTGGGAAAGGAGTACGTCAAGGCTGTATATTGTCACCCTGCTTATTTAACTTACATGCAGAGTACATCATGCAAAATGCTGGACTGGATGAAACACAAGCTGGAATCAAGATTGCTGGAAGAAATATCAATAACCTCTGATATGCAGATGACATCACCCTTATGGTTGAAAGTGAAGAGGAACTAAAGAGACTCTTGATGAAAGTGAAAGAGGTGGGTGAAAAAGTTGGCTTAAAACTCAACATTGAGAAAACTAAGATCATGACATCCAGTCCCATAACTTCATGGCAAGTAGATGGGGAAACAGTGAGAGGCTTTATTTTGGGGGGCTCCAAAATCCCTGCAGATGGTGACTGCAGCCATGAAATTAAAAGACGCTTGCTCCTTGGAAGAAAAGCTATGACCAACCTAGACAGCATATTAAAAAGCAAAGACATTACTTTGCTGATAAAGGCTCATCTAGTCTGGTGGGCCGCCATCTATGGGGTTGCACAGAGTCGGACACGACTGAAGTGACTTAGCAGCAGCAGCAGCAGTCAAAGCTATGGTTTTTCCAGTAGTCATGTATGGGTGTGAGAGTTTGACTATAAAGAAAGCTGAGTGCAGAAGAATTGATGCTTTTGAACTGTGGTGTTGGAGAAGACTTTTGAGAGTCCCTTGGACTGCAAGGAGATCAAACGAGTAAATCCTAAAGGAAATCAGTCCTGAATATTCATTGGAAGGACTGATACTTAAGCTGAAACTCAAATACTTTGGCCAGCTGATGTGAAGAACTGATTCACTGGAAAAGACCCTGATGCTGGGAAAGATTGAAGGCAGGAGAAGAAGAGAATGACAGAGGATGAGATGGTGGATGGTATCACTGACTTGATGGACATGAGTTTGAACAAGCTTTGGGAGATGGTGAAGGACAGGGAAGCCCGGAGTGCTGCAGTCCACGGGGTCACAAAGATTCAGACATGACTCAGCAACTGAGCTGAAATGAAGAGTGTGCCAATAGAATGGAGCAAAGACATGGTATCTATGGCCCAGTTGCTCATTTCTCATCCAGGTCAACCCTTTACTAACATGTCTTTCAGTACCAAAGTGGTTAGACACTTTGAAATCACATTTTAGGCTCCCTTCCAGTTGGAGTGCCACATACGACTGGGATAAAAAAAAAGAGAGAGAGAACCCAAATATGGCAGAGATTAAAGCTTACATCCCTAAAAAATTAATCTTACAGAGATTAAAGCTTACATGCCTAAAAAATCTTAAATTCACATCAACACTCACCTCCCTTGTGTCAACAGTTTTCCTGGCCTTTTAGCTAGATCAATTTACCTGCTGACTTGTTTTTCATCAAAATGAACTTGGGAGTTCTAGACTAAGATTTTAGCTCCAAATCTCTCTAGATATTGGTCATTTTCTATGCCTGTATCCTATTTCTTAACAATAGAAAGTTTTATGACCAAGCATCTATCTTATCTTACAGTCTGGGTCCCTGTTTCGAGTGCAGTTCTTCTGGAAAGAAGTTTTCCCTGGGGCTGAATTTCAGGTTCTAAACTGAATAACTGGATCCTTGCTGTCATGTTTCCCATGTATATTTCTGCAAACATGTTGCTGGGTATCTACCAATGACCCTCTTGATAGTATTTTCAGTTCAGTTCAGTCACTCAGTCATGTCCGACTCATTGCTACCCCATGGACTGCAGCATGACAACAACAAAATTAAATTGAGTGTCAAGCAAAAATACCAGCACATAACTGTCTCTCAAGGAATGTCAATATCTTTCCTGTCCTGATTTCTTTCTACTCTCATGACATTTTAGGACTTGCATTTCTGATCTGCTTTCCTCTGATACCTTATCCTCTCTTCTTAGCATCCATCAGTACCTCAGTTGTCACTTATGACCCTAGATCTTGCCTTAAATTCTTTGTAGCTATTTCTGATATAACAACCTAGTCTTATCAGTCTTACTTTGCTTCACCCTTTCTCACATCCTGCCTTGTAATATGCATTTTTTAGCACATCAGCAAACGTCATGAGGAAGTTTTTCAGTAACTCACTGAATTGATAGCTTTGGGAAAGTTATCATTTGTTCCATTGTTAAAGAATAAGATTGATACTGCTCTCCTAAAATGCACTTGAAGCCTAATTATACAGAAGTTATTCTTGCATGCCAGATTTTGGGTGGTTGTTTTGTCCATCCTGTGTTTTTCTCTAATTTTTTCACAGTGGGAGAAAAACAGTACCAAAATTAATTTCATTTAAATGAGGTGGGGCAGTAGGAATTGAAAACTGAGTAATATTTGCATCAAAAAAAAAAAGTACTAAATTTTCACTTTAGTTTGGCATGGTTCAAGGCCTCATCAGTTCATTTCAGTTGCTCAGTCGTGTCTGATTCTTTGCGACCCCATGAACTGCAGCACACCAGGCCTCCCTGTCCATCACCAATTCCCGGAGTTCACCCAAACCCATGTCCATTGAGTCGGTGATGCCATCCAAGCATCTCATCTTCCGTTGTTCCCCTCTCCTCCTGCCCTTAATCTTTCCCAGCATCAGGGTCTTTTCAGATGAGTCAGATTTTCACATCAGGTGGCCAAAGTATTGGAGTTTCAGCTTCAGCATCAGTCCTTCCAATGATCTCCTTTAGGATGGACTGGTTGGATCTCCTTGCAGTCCAAGTGACTCTCAAGAGTCTTTTCCAACACCACAGTTCAAAAGCATCAATTCTTCTGTTCTCAGCTTTCTTTATAGTCCAACTCTCACATCCATACATGACAGTATACCAATAAATATGGTAGTTGCATAGAGATATTGAACCAGAAGAAGCATATGATATACTTACTTTAAAAAAATATATATATGGGACAAATCCATTTCTGTTTAAGAGGACTGAAACCTTAGAGCACTCATTTTAGATCTCTTGATATATATGTTCAATAAAATACATAATTTGATTGTAAGGAAAGGCTGAAATTATTCTCTGGATTCACTGCAATAAGTTCATAGCCTCAGGAGTTTTTTTTTTTTTCTGTAGAAATAAAATGATGTGATTTGAAGCTTGAATAAGATCCCACTGGGAGGAAAGATGAGCAGAAATGAGAAAAGTACTGGGGGCAATAGATCAGAAGATACTCTTTTGAATGCTGCAAGGACAAAAGACAGCTAGAGGAGACATCTTAGCCAAGGAAGCACAGGGAAAGGGCGGCATGTGCTTTCATAACTATCACAAAGACACCAAAACTCATGACAATACTTGTCAATTCTAAGTGATAATAAGGTTCTACAGACTTGATTTACATGTGGCCACAGAATCATGTAATATGATGGTTTTCTGCTACAGACTACATCTGTACCATTCTGACAGTCTGGAATGAGGCCAGGGTATCAATACTTTCAAAAATCTCTACACAGAACTCTAAAGTGTTGCCATGTTTGGGAAATACTAACATAATAAAGGGGGCAACAGAGAATGAGATGGTTGGATGGCATCACTGACTCAATGGACATGAATTTGAGCAAACTCTGGGAGATAATGAAGGACAGGAAAGTCTGGCGTGCTGTAGTTTATGGGGTTGCAAAGAGTTACACGTGACTTAGTGACTGAACGAAAACATAAGAAAACCCTAAGGTCTGAGAGGGGCTGAATAAATTTAAAACTTATGGAAAGGAGAACTTGCCATTTGCTGCAACTACCACCATTCCATATTTTACCACTAAGTGCATATTTTGTATTTGTTAATGAGTTGTAGACACAAAGGGACACACAGTGGAGATTTCATTTCAGGCTTAGTAAGTACAGTGTCACAAGGTGTGCCATGCTATGCTGTCCTTGAAAAAGAATATGTATATGGTAGCTCTCTCTCTCCAACCTACTTCAAGCAAGTAAACCTTGAGTACTTGTGTGTGTAAGTGCCTATATGTATATGTATGTAAATGTTTATGCTTTGGCAAGTTTGAGATCTGATTTGATATTTTATCTTGGGGAAATATACCTAAGATAATTCTGACCTGAATATACTCTGGTTTTTTTCTTCTACTTCATCAGAACTAATTCTAGCCATGAGACCAGTACTCCGCTGAGTTGCAGATTCCTATTATCCATCTACTCCTCCATATGCTGAAGGATGGTCAGATGGTCAAGGGCTTGAAAAGGGGTCCAGTGGAAAATCAGAGGCCTAAAATAGATGTTTTATTTGTTCTTCTCTTTATTCCTTGTCCCTAGATCCTATATAAGCAATGGATCTTTTTGCACTGATGACAATCTAGTTAACCTTTACCCTGAGGGGCTCCTGAATGTGCTCTAGTGAGATTATGAATGATGCTTTTTTCTCAATATTTAGGTCATATTCTATGTGTATCAGGGAAGATGGGAAGGGAAGACTGGGGAGACTGGTAAGAGTCACAGCAAAGATGACTGATTTTTGTATTTTTATTATGTTGGTATTTTTTTTGAAGCAATGCATTGCATTTTCCTTATATCCTTCTTCACTTTTTAGGTTAGAACACATATTATTGCTGATGACTATGTTCTATCTGGTGGCCATCTTCTTAATTACTCTGAGCTGCATTTGATTACAACTTGCTTCAGGGATTACGGTATTATTTTATCATATTACATCTTTCCATCATCTCTTCAGTTCCTCTATAAGTAAGGACTAGTCTGCTCTGGAAGTACCTCATTAGATTGTTACATTTGCTCTGTAAGTTCAGTTATTAATGTTCTGGAACATTTCCTTTGCTAATTTGTTCCAAAGTATAAATTTATAGGTCACCATTATAGAAAATCTCAAATGTCACAAGAGGAAGCTTACCATAAGATGATAATGTTCTTCTCTATTTCCCAACCTTGTTGATACCAATTGCATATTAAGGTTTCCTTAGACAACTGCTGTTCTGTGCAATCTACTCAAAATTTTACTGATGGAGCTAAGATATACCATTGCAATGACATGTGAAAAATTATAGTAACTACAAAACTGGCTATTAGCTTTAACTTTGGATCTAACATGATAGTTTCTATATTACTGTTAAGTAATCTTTTTCCTGAAATGGTATGGACCTAACAGAAGCAGAAGATATTAAGAGGAGGTGGCAACAATATACAGAAGAACTATACAAAAAAAAAAAAAAATTTTAATGACCTAGATAACCACGATGGTGTGATCACTCACATAGAACCAGACATCCTGAAGTGTGAAGTCAAAATGGCCTTAGAAAGCATCACTATGAACAAAGCTAGTGGAGGTGATAGAATTCCAGTTGAGCTATTTCAAATCCTAAAAGATAATGCTGTAAAAGTCTGCACTCAACATGCAAGCAAATTTGGAAGACTCAGCAGTAGCCACAGGACTGGAAAAGATCAGCTTTTATTCCATTCCCAAAGAAAGGCAATGCTAAAGAATGTTCAAACTACCACACAATTGTACTCGTCTCATACATTAGCAAAGTAATGCTCAAAGTTCTCCAAACTAGGCTTCAACAGTACGTGACTTGAAAACTTCCAGATGTTCAAGCTGGATTTAGAAAAAGCAGAGGAACCAGAGATCAATTTTCCAACATCCATTGGATCATAGAAAAAGCAAGAGAATTCCAGAAAAACATCTACTTCTGCTTCACTGACTATGCTAAAGCCTATGACTGTGTGGATCACAACAAACTGCGGAAAATTCTTCATGAGATGGGAGTACCAGACCACCTTACCTGCCTTCTGAGAAATGTGCATGCAGGTCAAGAAGAAACAGAATCAGACATGGAACAACAGACTGGTTCCTAATCTGGAAAGGAGTACATCAAGGCTGTATATTGTCACCCTGATTATTTAACTTATATGCAGAGTATATCATGCAAAATGCTGGGCTAGATGAAGCACAAGCTGGAATCAAGATTGCCAGAAGAAATATCAATAACCTCAGATATGCAGATGACACCACCTTTATGGCAGAAAGTGAAGAGGAACGAATAAGCCTTTCGATGAAAGTGAAAGAGAGTGAAAAAGTTTGCTTAAAACTCAACATTCAAAAAACAAAGATCATGGCATATGGTCCCATCACTTCATGGCAAATAGATGGGGAAACAATGGAAACAGTGAAAGACTTTATTTTCTTGGGCTCCAAAATCACTGCAGGTGGTACCTGCAGCCATGAAATTAAAAGACACTTGCTCCTTGGAAGAAAAGTTATGACCAACCTAGATAGCATATTCAAAAGCAGAGACATTACTTTGCCAACAAAGGTCCATCTAGTGAAGGCTATGTTTTTTCCAGTGGTCACGTATGGATGTGAGAGTTGGACTGTGAAGAAAGCTGAGCGCCGAAGAATTATGCTTTTGAACTGTGGTGTTGGAGAAGACTCTTGAGAGTCCCTTGGACTCCAAGGAGATCCAACCAGTCCATCCGAAAGGGAATCAGTCCTGAATATTCATTGGAAGGACTGATACTGAAGCTGAAACTCTAATACTTTGGTCAGCTGATGCGAAAAACTGACTCATTGGAAATGACCCTGATGCTGGGAAAGATTGAAGGCAGGAGGAAAGGGGACAACAGAGGATGAGATGGTTGGGTGGCATCACTGACTTAATACACATGAGTTTGAGCAAGCTTTGGGAGCTGGTGAAGGACAGGGAAGCCTGGTGTGCTGCAGTCAATTGTGTCCCAAAGAGTCCAACATGACTGAGTGAACTGAGTTGAACTGAACTGAATCTTCTTTCAGTCATCAGAATTTTGCTGTAGATATTTATTCACTTCAATAAATTTCATTCCATGTGGATTTCCTGTTAGATTTTGCTATGATAACACAAATATATTTAATATTTAGAGTACTTCTAACAGAAATAAACTTACTAGGGCCTATTTGGATCAAAGGATAGTTTAGCTTGCAAATAGTAGTGAGAAATTATTATGTATTTCTCCTTTAGAGTTCATGTTCTCTCATTAAAAGTTCAGAATGTGGTATTCAAGGGATACTCAGATCTTTCTATACACTAAGCTTTGCTTCAGGTAATCTTCAAAGATAGCAACTTAGCACTTTAGAAATGATATGTGATTAGGTATAAAATACAACTTGGTTCCAAGCCCTACTATTTTCTCTCTGTGCTCTTGATACAGTTCAATGTGGTCCCTATTCTCTTACCCATAACATAGAGAAAACTATGCCTACATTGTAGGTATGTTCTGAGAATTAAAATAATGCCTAGCTTATCAAATGAAACCAAGTGATGAAAACCAATGCAGCATTCGATCTTTAATTTTGGACATTTTATTCTTTTCTTGGATTCTTCTGTTTGATTCCTTTGGCTTGCTGAAAATGTTGCTAACATTTTCACTGGAGAAAGCTCTTCTTGCTATGCCTTTTCACTTCCCCTCAACAAACAGTGATCACCTCTTCAAAACATTTTATGATCTTTTCATAAATAATTTTTCTTAGCTAATTATTTTATCTGAGTTACTTTATGACTTAGAGATATTTTCCTGGAATGTGAATATATTTTAGAAGTCATCATTTGGTTTGTGAGCCTTTGAAATGCAGTATTAATACTGAGCCATGATACAGTGGTCCATTTTTAGAAGCCCAGCAGAGTTTTAAGGTAATATCTATAATTTCTCTTGCCATCTGGATTATAAATGATATCTTGAAATTATAAGGACAATGTCTTTCAAATCCTTAGGTTTAAATGACCCTGAATCACCTGCATACGCTAAACTCGATGTAAATTTTATTCACTGTAATATTCATCTGTTTATTGTAATAATTGGCCTAGCACATTACAAGTGGTAAGTGCATCACAAATAATTTCTGACTGATCTTCCTATTTGCATATAAATTATTGAATGAGTGGACAGGTAAGCTATAGATTTATATTAGTAGTATAGCTAAATCATTTTCATAGTGCTTAGATTATAGGTTTACGTGAGCCACTTCCAGCTTTGGAAAAGCATTATAAAATATAACAAAACACCATAGGAGAAATTTAGCTGAAGATAATCACTCACAGGGACGTGATGGGACACTGACTGCTCATGCTGGTCTCTGAGTTGTAACTTTCCTTATGGTTCCAGCTACAAACGGTTCCCAGGGCGCGAACAATGTAACACCGCTGGCAGTGAAATGGGCAAAGGCCGCTCTGTGTCCAGCTGGTACAAAGTACAGGAGGGGCAGTATGTCCCTGTGTGGGTGTTAACCACGACTATGATTTCATGTGTAGACATCTCTGTACCACATACACCGTGAAATAAGGCGCAAAGCATTTGTATTTCTAATAGATACCTGTTTGGGTTAACAACTTGGTAATATCTTCGTTGAAAAACATATGTGTACATCAGAAAACTCTAGAGGAGAATCTTTACCCTTGGACAAATTACATACTTTGTGAGTTGAGCCAAAGGCTGATTTTTTTCCCCAAGTACATTATTTACAAAGTTTTCTTTTTTTAGCAAAGTGTTTTTCAGTCATAAAGTCAGAACTCCTTTCAAACAAATTGCTTCCTTAATATTGATTTCATGTATAAGAATTGGATAATTGCATAAAAATTCAAGTTGAACCAGGAAAGCAGGTTTTCAATTAACCTTGTGCTGAATATAATTACAAGGTGGCTGTTCAAAAGCAACTGAGGGGGCCATTTATAAATTATAATTGCTTTTATCTTGAGAGTGAGAGACACAGAGTTAACCGTTTAATGTTATGGCGGTGTGCCAAGGCTTTAAAAGTTTGGTCATAATGAAACTCTGATTAAGTAGTAGTTTCTACAACTTGTAACCATTTCATTTTTGGTTAAACATCCTTGTGCTTGTGCTTAGGTCACCTTGTCCAGCTCTTTGCGACCTTATGGGCTATAGCCCGCCAGGCGCCTCTGTCCATGGGGATTCTCCAAGCAAGAATACTGGAGTGGGCTGCCGTGCCCTCCTCCAGGGTAAATATCCTTTATAAAGATTTATTAGGGGGGTGCCTTTCTCATATAAACTCTATAATTGTCTCTGTGAAAAAAAATTGGACTGATCAGAACTTGGACCTGTTGTTTTAAAGAAACAAATGGCAGACATAGCATATACAAGGACCTTACATTTATAGTTCTCTTTTCTGATATTTTTGGAGATATCTTTAATCTTTACTTTCAATTGAGAATTAAAATGCAGAATAAAACTAAATCCCACTGAATCTTCAAAAATTATATTGAAAAAATTTTCCATACACCCAACCTCTGAAGGAAAATCAGAAATTGCAAGTTTATTTCTTTAATAGAGTCAAGAAAAGTCTAATATAGAAATGTTTATTCAATAAGATTTTAGATGAACCTCTCAAAAGTCAATAAATTAAATAAAAGTTTAGCTTGTTTCATATTGAGTGGGCTTTTAAAATTTTCCAAATAGCTCTGATCCTCTTTTGGGAGGCTTTTTGATAAAGTACTTGATAAAATTCTTTGGAAATGTCTAGCAGATTACATTAATTCTGAGATCAAGATAACTGTCATTTATCTCTGATCCTCCCATTTATAGAGATACCACAAGTATAATGTGACTGTGTATAAGACAAAGAGAGGGAAGGAGGGAAGAAGGTTGGGAGGGGGAGGGAGGGAGAGAGAGAATAGTTATTGTTCATTTGGCTTGTTTAATAAATAGATGGATGGCTGGATGAATGAGTAAAGTAATTTAATACCTCACATTTTGGTCAAGAGAAGGAACTAGGCATGCTCATAATCTGATCTTAATGACATAAGATGAAATTCTGTGCATAAGTTGTCTTCCAAAAACACAAGAGAAGACTCTGCTGCTGCTGCTGCTGCTGCTGCTGCTACTGCTAAGTCGCTTCAGTCGTGTCTGACTCTGTGCGACCCCATAGACGGCAGCCCACTAGGCCCCTCTGTCCCTGGGATTCTCCAGGCAAGAACACTGGAGTGGGTTGCCATTTCCTTCTCCAATGCATGAAAGTGAAAAGTGAAAGAGAAGTCTCTCAGTCGTGCCCAACTCTTAGCGACTCCATGGACTAGAGCCTACCAGGCTCCTACATCCATGGGATTTTCCAGGCAAGAGTACTGGAGTGGGGTGCCATTGCTTTCTCCAAGAGAAGATTCTACACATGGTCAATACCAAATTCAGATTGATTATATTCTTTGCAGCAAAAGATGGAGAAGCTCTATACAGTCAGCAAAAACAAGACTGGGAGCTGACTGTGGCTCAGATCAGGAGCTCCTTGTTGCAAAATTCAGACTTAAATTGAAGAAAGTAGGGAAAACCAATAGACCATTCAGGTATGACCTAAATCAAATCCTTTATGATTATACAGTGGAAGTAACAAATAGATTCAGGGTATTAGATATGATAGACAGAGTGCCTGAAGAACTATGGCAGAGGTTCATGACACTGTACAGGAGGCAGTGATAAAGACCAACCCCAAGAAAAAGAAATGCAAAAAGGCAAAACGGTTGTTTGAGAAGACCTTAAAAACAGCTGAGACAAGAAGAGAAGCAAAAGGCAAAGAAGAAAAGGAAAGATATACCCATTTGAATGCAGAGTTCCAAAGACTAGTAAGGAGAGATAAGAAAGCCTTCCTCAGTGAACAATGCAAAGAAAAGAGGAAAACAATTGAATGGGAAAGACTAGAGATCTCTTCAAGAAAATTAGAGATACCAAGGGAACATTTCATGCAAAGATGGGCTCAATAAAAGACAAAAATGGTATGGACCTAACAGAAGCAGAAGATATTAAGAAGAGGTGGCAAGAATACACAGAACTATACAAAAAGATCTTACTAACCCAGATAACCATGATGGTGTGATCACTCATCTAGAGCGAAGTCGAGTAGGCCTTAGGAAGCATCACTATAAACAAAGCTAGTAGAGGTGATGGATTCCAGTTGAGCTATTTCAAATCCTAGAAGATGATACTATAAAAGTGCTGCACTCAATATGTCAGCAACTTTGGAAGACTCAGTAGTGGCCACAGGACTGGAAAAGGTCAGTTTTCATTCCAATCCCAAAGAAAGGAAATGCCAAAGAATGTTCAAACTACCACACAATTGCACTCATCTCACAGGCTAGAAAAGTAATGATCAAAATTCTCCAAGCCAGGCTTCAACAATATGTGAACTGTGAACTTCCAGATGTTCAAGCTGGTCTCAGAAAAGGCAGAGGAACCAGAGATCAAATTGCCAACATCCGTTGGATCATCAAAAAAGCAAAAGGGTTCCAGAAAAACATCTACCTCTGCTTTACTGACTATACCAAAGCCTTTGTGTGGATCACAATAAACAGTGAAAAATTCTTCAAGAGATGGGAATACCAAACTACCTTACCTGCCTCCTGAGAAATCTGTATGTAGGTCAAGAAGCAACAGTTAGAACTGAACATGGAACAACAGACTGGTTCCAAATAGGAAAAGGAGTATGTCAAGGCTGTATATTGTCACCCTGCTTATTCAACTTATATGCAGAGTACAGCATGTGAAATGCTGAGCTGGATGAAGCACAAGCCGGAATCAAGATTGCTGGGAGAAATATCAATAACCTCAGATATGCAGATGACATCACCCTTATGACAGAAAGTGAAGAAGAACTAAAGAGCCTCTTGATGAAAGTCAAAGAGGAGAGTGAATAAGTTGGCTTAAAACTCAACATTCAGAAAACTAAGATCATGACATCCAGTCCCATAACTTCATGGCAAGTAGATGGGGAAACAGTGAGAGACTTTATTTTTGGGGGCTCCAAAATCACTGCAGATGGTGACTGCAGCCATGGAATTAAAAGATGCTTGCTCCTTGGAAGAAAAGTTATGATCAATCTAGATAGCATATTAAAAAGCAGAGACATTACTTTGCCAACAATGGTCCATCTAGTCAAAGCTATGGCTTTTCCAGTAGTCATGTATGGATGTGAGAGTTGGGCTATAAAGAAAGCTGAGCACTGAAGAATTGATGCTTTTGAACTGCGGTGTGGGAGAAGACTCTTGAGAGTCCCTTGGACTGCAAGGAGATCCAACCAGTCCATCCCAAAGGAAATAAGTCCTGAATATTCATTGGAAGGACTGATGCTGAAGCTGAAACTCCAACACTTTGGCCAGCTGATGCAAAGAACTGACTCATTGGAAAAGACCCTGATGCTGGGAAAGATTGAAGGCAGAAGGAGAAAGGAACGACAGAGGATGAGATTGTTGGATGGCATCACTGACTCTATGGACATGAGTTTGAGCAACCTCTGGGAGTTGGTGATGGACAGGGAGGCCTGGCCTGCTGCAGTCAATGGGGTCACTGAGTCAGACACAACAGAGCGAATGAAATGTGAAGAATGCTTATGATCGATTCTTAGCAACATTCAGTTTTATTAATACTGTGTCATTAACATAATACATATAATATATAATGATATATAATATATTATATATTAATATTATATAATATATATGATTAATGCTGTATAATTAATACTAAACATTATATATATACTTTATATATATATAAATATACATTAGTGAATATATAATCATATATATACTCATATATATCTTCAGAGCATATTTTTACAACTAGAAATTTGTACCTTTTGACCTATAGCACCATTTTTCTTTTCCCTCAACCCCTGGGCAACCACTATTCTCTGGGTCTATGAAGTAAACTCTATTTTTTCCTTTACTATTTCACATATAAGTGGTACTATATACTATTTTTCTTTCTGTCTGGCTTATTTCGCTTTGTAGAATTCCCCTCAGCTTAATCCGTGTTGTTTATTTCATGCTATCCTTATGATTTAGTTTTACCGTGCAGTTTTGCTCTGTTTTCATTTGAATTTGTGAAAATGCAACATCTCTGCTACAATTGCCACTGCCATGACCAGAATCCCTATTCTAAGGGCGTTTTTATTTAAGGAATAGTATACATTTTCCCTAAAGTGGTTAAAAGTAACCCATTTCTTTAAGATGAACTCTTCCTCTTTATTCATCTACAGACTAAAAAAAATACTTTTACTCATTAAGCTCACTGAAATTCATTGTGTTTATTACATTCATTATTATACAGAGTGAAGTAAGCCAGAAAGAAAAACACCAGTACAGTATACTAACGCATATATATGGAATTTAGAAAGATGGTAATTACAACCCTGTATACGAGACCGCAAAAGAGACACATATGTATAGAACAGTCTTTTGGACTCTGTGGGAGAGGGAGGGGGGGATGATTTGGGAGAATGGCATTAAAACATGTATAATATCATATAAGAAACGAATCCCCAGTCCAGGTTCGATGCAGGATACAGGAAGCTTGGGGCTGGTGCACTGGGATGACCCAGAGGGATGGTATGGGAATGGAGGTGGGAAGGGGGTTTAGGATGGGGAACACGTGTACACCCGTGGCGGATGCATGTTGATGTATGGCAAATCCAATACAATATTGTAAAGTAAAATAATAATAATAATTTAAAAAATAAATAATAATAATTTTAAAAATAAATTTAAAAAAAGAAAGTAGGATGAGTTCACTATGAATAAAAGGAAATAATTATTTGCTTGTAAATAAATGGTTTGTCACCAAAAATAAATAAATAAATAAAGTAACAAAGATTTAAAATTAGTTTTACAATAATTGCTTTGGACTACTTTCCTTGTGGCTCAGTGGGTAAAGAAACCACCTGCAATGCAGGAGATGCAGGAGACACAAGTTCAATCCCTGGGTCGGGAAGATTCTCTGCAGGAAGGTATGGCTGTCCACTCCAGTATTCTTGCCTGGAGAATCCCGTGGACAGAAGAACCTGGCAGGGTACAGTCCACAGGGTCACAAAGAGTCGGACAGGACTGAAGCACCTGAGCATGCCAGCACCGTTAAATGAGAAGCTACTGCTAGTCCCATATCTCCTCTAGATTTGACCAGAAAGTCATCACTTCCTTTTTACAGTCACCTAATTCTATGATATGTTGTGATTCATGAAACTAAGTGCTAATATTTTACAATGTGACTTGTTGCTATGAAAATAAGTGATATACGAACTAAAGCTCTTAAATAGTTTTTTGGCATTCTACAAGTGGGAAATGAAGCAAACAACAAGAAAACAATTCAATATTATAATTTCATTTCATTTTAATGCCTTTTGGTAAATGTTCTGGGTTTAAATTCCTTTGAGACAATGTTCTGGGTTTCATTTTCATTCATTCCAGGTTTGAACTTCACAAATGTATAAAAATTGATGATCTGAATTTGATTGAGATGCATTCTAAGATCCTTGGTTATCTGAAGATATGTTTTCCAATCAGTAAAATGGATTGACACTGTACTTAAGAATTTTAATAGCAAAGATTGAAATAAATAGATTCAACCATTTAAGAAATGATTAAACATCTCTTATTTCCTGCAACTAAGAATAATAATGAAGAGTTGGACAGTCCTCACTTTCACATGGCTTACAGTCCAGCTGCATAAAAATGGGCTTTTCTGTAAAACTAGTCTGTTAACTGTGTGACTACCAATGAGTTTTAATCTTTGGCTCTTAGCTTCTTTATTTATAAAATGAGAATAATAGCTATAATGCCTACATAGCAGCAGCATTTTAGAGAGGGAGAGAGGTCTGAAATACACAATGAATGGGAAAAAGCTTAGTGTATAAATTAGATAGTGCAGTCATTCTCTTATGTGCTAAGATTCCTCATGCAGACTCTGGAAGTGGATGAAACCACTTTGAGTTCCCACGTGTAGAGTTACCCAGCAGAGGAAGAAAATGCCTGGACTCAGTAAAATAAAAATATGAGGATCATCAAGACAGAGAAGCTATTGGAAACAACAGGATGACATGAAATCAATTTGTCTAAGAGAAGAGACAGAAAATAAGAGGATCAGGTCATGGGATATTCTAATATTTGGATGTCAGTGGAGAGCTGCCAGAGGTATTCAGAGTCTGTGAGGACACATTCCCATACAGTAATATAACCATTAAATACAACCATCGCCTACTTTTTTCATTAAGTGGCTTAGGTACGGAAAAAGTTTCTGTGAAGTTCTTAATTCATTTAGAAACTGAAGGTAAAATTATCTGATAGAATTTCCTATTTGGAAAGAAATTATCATGTGGAGTCACCAGTGAGGATTATAAAATAGCATTAATTCATATCACAAAACAAAAAACTGCATTTTCATATAACAGGCACGATTTTTCTGAAACACCAGCCTAATTAATATACGGAGGTTCCACTTAAACATCTCTTGCTTACCAGGAAGCCACTATACAAAGATTTTTGCTAAATTTAAACAACTGAAAATAATTTCCAGTGCGTAATTAAAGTATGCACCAATGTATTTTAAATTTATTTAATTTTTAACTGTTTTACTGAGGAATAATCTATACATGATAAATTTCAGGTTACATAAAATTTTGATGTATTTTAATATCTTCGTATACCCACAAAACTAACACATATTAAAGATAGTGACATACACGTTCTGTTAGTTCAGGATGCTGTAACAAAGTCCCACAGACTGAGTGGTTTGTAAATAACAGAATTTTATTTCTCAAATTTCTGGAGGCTGAAAGTTCAAGATGAGGGTGCCAGCATGGTTGAGTTGGTGAGAGCCCTCTCCTGGGTTGCAGACTGACAACATCTTGTATCTTACATGTGGAAAGAGAGCAAGAGGGTTCCCTGTGGTCTCTTTTGTAAGGGCATAATTTTATTCATGAGGGCTCCCCTCACATGACCTAATTACTTTCCAAGGGCCCACCTCCTAAACTATCACACTGGGAGATCAGGGTTTCAACATATGAATTCTGAGGGGACACAGTCAGTCCATAATGTCCACCATCCCCCAAAGTTTCCTCATGCCCTTTTCTCATCCCTACCCCCTGCCACTCTCTGTGTACTCTTCCTGCTGCCAGCAATTTACGTACTTTCTGTCACTACAGACTAGTTTGAATTTCCAAGAATTTTATATATATAAAATCGTACACGATATGCTCTTTCATTTCTTTTCTTGTTGCTTTCACTCAGATTCATTTCTGACATTCACCCATGTTTCGGTTATCAACAGTTTATTCCTTTCCATGCGTAGAATAGTATTCCGTTGTATGGTTTCACCACAATCTATTTATTTACATGTTGAAGAACTAGCATTAAGGTTGTTTCCCGTTTGAGGATATTACAAAGTTGATATAAAAAATTGTGTCAAGTCTTCTTATGAACATAGGCTGTTATTTCTCCTGATTAAATACCTAAGAGAGGAATCATACAATAGGAGTATGCTGAATTTTTCCAGAGACAGTCAAACTGCTTTTCAAAGTGACTGTACCATTTTACATTCCCATCACTGTATGAGCATCACATTTTCTCCACATTCAGTCAAAAACTTGTGGTGAATCTTTTAAAATTTTAGCCATTCTAATAGGTCTGTTATGGTATCTTCCTATGGTTATAATTTGCATTTTTGTAATGAGTAATGATACTTTCAGTCTTTTCATATGCTTATTTGCCATCTTACATCTTCTTTGGTGAATTTTCTATTAATCTTTGGCTCATTTTTAAATGGATTGTTTTTCTTATCATTGAGTTTTAAGAGTTTTGTATATATGTGTGTATATATATATGTATATACACATATATTTCCTAGTGGCTCAGTGATAAAGAATCTGCCTGCAATGCAGGAGCTACAGGAGACACAGGTTCAATCCCTGGGTCAGGAAGATCCCCTGGAGAAGGGCACGGCAACCCACTCCAGTGTTCTTGCCTGGAGAATGCCCCATACAGAGGAGCCTGGTGGGCTCCAGTCCATGGGGTCACAAAGAGTTGGACACGACTGAAGCAACTTAGCATGTATGCATGGAATACATATTTTCCAGAGAGTAGATGAGTTGATATGATAGGGTAGTGGCTAAGTCACTTCAGTCGTGTCTGACTCTGTGCAACCCCATAGACGGCAGCCCACCATCCCTGGGATTCTCCAGGCAAGAAACTGGAGTGGGTTGCCATTTCCTTCTCCAATGCATGAAAGTGAAAAGTGAAAAGGAAGTCGCTCAGTCGTGTCCGACTCTTCGCGATCCCATGGACTGCAGTCTACCAGGCTTCTCCGTCCATGGGATTTTCCAGGCAAGAGTGATATGATAGGCTACCATACAAAATACCACAAACTGATGGACTGAACAACAGAAATGTATTTTCTTACAGTTCTGGAGGCTGAAAGTCCAAGATTGAGGAGACAGCAGGGTTATTTTCTCCTGAAGCCTCCTGTCTTGGCTTGTGGATGGCTGCCTTCTTTCTGCATCCTCAAGGCCTTTTCTCTGTGCATGCACATCCCTGTTTTCTCCTATTCTTAAGGACACCATTCATATTGCATTAAGGCCCCACACTCAGGACATCATTTCCCCTTAATTAATTTTTAAAGGCCCTAAATCCAAAAAGAGTCACATTGGGGGAGCAGGTGTTTGGGGTTCAATATATGAATTTTTAGGGGTCATGATTCAGCCCATAACACTAGGCCTTTATCAGATATATGCTTTGCAGTTATTTTTTTCAGCCTTTGGTTTTTCTTTAGATTATCTTGATGGTGTCTTTCAAAAAAAAAGGTTTGAAAATTTGATGAGGCCTAATTTATCAATTTCATTGGAAGGACTGATGCTGAAGCTGAAACTCCAATACTTTGGCCACCCCATGCAAAGAGTTGACTCATTGGAAAAAACCCTGATGCTGGGAGGTATTGGGGGCAGGAGGAGAAGGGGACAACAGAGGATGAGATGGCTGGATGGCATCACCGAGTCGATGCACATGAGTTTGGGTGAACTCCAGGAGTTGGTGATGGACAGGGAGGCCTGGCGTGCTACGATTCATGGGGTCGCAAAGAGCCGGATTTGACTGAGCGACTAAACTGAACTGAACTGAATTTATCAATCTTTAATTTTGTGAATTTCACTGTCAGTGGCATATCTAAGAAATCTTTGCCTAACTCAAAGTCACAGAGATTTTGTTCTATCCTTTATTCTAGAAGTTTTAGTCTGTTAGGTTAATTTTTGTATATGTTATAAAATATAGATAGAATTTTTTTTTTGCATATGGGTAGCCAGTTATCCCAGCACAGCAGCATTTTTTCTTCAATGCTGTTATTCTTTCTTCAATGAATTGCCTTCATCATTGTTGTTGAAAATCCATAATTTTGGTCTTCTGGAGTCTCTATTCTATCCCATTTATCAAATTGATTATCTTTACACTAAACTGTCTTGAATACTGCAGCTTCACACTAAGGCTGAAATCAGGTACTGATGATTTTTCAACTTTGTTTTACATTGTCATAGTTGTTTATTTTTTCCTAGATTCTTGCATTTTCACATACATTTCAGAATTAGCTTATAAATCTATCAATACAAAATGTTTTCTGGGATTTTGATTCAGATCACATTTAATCTATAGGTCAATTTTAAGAGATTTGGTGTTTTAAGAATATTAAGTGTTTTTCTCTGTGAATACCATGAAACTCTTGAATTATCTAGGTCTTTAATTCTCTCAACAATGTTTGCTAGTTTTTTGTTTCATTTCTGATCTTAGGAAGGATCCAGTCTTTCATCATCAAATACAGGCACATCTTGTTTTGTTACACTTCACTTCATTGCATTTTTTCCAAGTTGAAGGTTTGCATCAAGCAAGTCTCTAGGTGTCATTTTTCCAACCATGTTTCTCACTCTGTGTCTTTGTAATATCAGTAATTCTTTCAATTGCTATATCATATGGTAATTTGTAAACAGTAATCTCTGATATTATTGTAATTGTTTGGGGACATTAAAAACTGCACCCAACTAAGAATGGTGAACTTAACCCATAAATGTGTGTGTTTTGACTACTGCAGTGACCAGTCATTCCTCCAGCTCTCTCTTCTGCTTGGGCCTCCCTGCTCTAAGATACAAGAATACTGAAATTAGGCCAAGTAATTACCCTATGATGACCTGTAAGTGTTCAAGTAAAGGGAAGAATTACATGTCCCTCACTTTAAATCAAAAGCTAGAAATGATTAAGCTTATTAAGGAAGGCATGCCCAAAATCAAGATAAGTCAAAATCTAGGCCTCTTGCACCAAATAGTTAGCTAAGGTGTGAATCCAAACTGAAGGAAATTAAAAGTGCTACTCCAGTGAATACACAAATAATAAGAAATTGAAAACAGCCTTACTGGTGATATGGAGAAAGTTTAAGTGGTCTGGATAGAAGATCAAACCACTCATAACATTCCCTTCCACCAAAGCCTAATTCAGAGTAAGGCCTTAACTCTCCTCAATTCTATGAAGGCTTAGAGAGATGAGGAAGTTACAGAAAAGTATGAAGCTAGCAGAGGTTTGTTCATGAGCCTTAAGGAAAAAAGCTGTCTTCACGACATAAAACTATAAGTGAAGCAGCAAGTGCTGATATAGAAATTGCAAGTTATTCAAAAGATCTAGATAAAATAATTAACAAATGTAGCTACACTAAATAACAGACTTTCAATGTATATGAAACAGCCTTATGTTGGAAGATGTCACAGCTAGAGAGAAGTCAACATCTGACTTCGAAACGTCAAAGGACAGACTGACTCTCTTGTTAGCTGATGCAATTGGTGACTTCCTCACATCTTTGATCATGCTAATTTACTTTTTCTCTCTAGTTAAAAGGGCTCTCTCATGACTCAAATAGTAAAGAATCTGCCTGCAATGCTTAGAGACCTGTATTCAATTCCTGGGTCTGGAAGATCTCCTGGAGAAGGGAAAGGCAACCCACTCCAGTATCCTTGCCTGGATAATACCATGGACAGAGGAGCCTGGAGGGCTATAGTCCATGGCATCGCAAAGAGTCAGACATGACTGAGCAACTAACACTTTCATTTTTCTGGTTAAAAGTTAATCAATTTCATTGATCTTCTCAAAGAATCATCTCTGAGGTTCATTTGTTTTCTCTATTGATATTCTGTTTCAATTTTATTGATATCCACTCTGATCTTTATTATTTCCTTTTTCATGCTACTTTGGATCTTCTTTGATCTTCTTTCTCTAGTCTATTAAAATAGAAGCTGACAATGATTTAGGAACTTGCACACACAAAAATTATGGGCATCCAGTGCCCAAAATTTCCTGCTAAGTAGTGCTTCAGCCGCATCTCACATTTTGACATATTGCATTTTTATTTTCATTCAGTTAAAAATATTTTATTTCTTCCTTTGGAGTCCTTCTTTGACCCATTGTATTTTATTAGCAATGTTACTTAGTCATACATGTTTGCATGTTTGCCAATGATTCTTCTTTTTTAATTACTAATTTTATTATGCTCAGAAAATTTATTTTGTGTGAGAGTTGAATCCTTTTACATTTAATTGACACATTTTTAAACCTAGTATATAGTTTTTCTTGGGAAACATTCTATGTACGCTTAAAATAATGTACATTTTTTGCTGTTTGATTAAGTTTTCTATAGATGTCAATTAGGTCAACGCGGTTGATAGTGTTATTCACATCTATATCATTTACTGAGAGATGGATACTCAAAATCTACAGCTCTAATATTTGACTTTTAAATGTTTGCTTGATAGTCTGTATATTTTAGTCTGAACATTTCTTGTAATCTGGTGGGTTTGTTGGTGATGAATTCTTGAGCTAGTGTATGTCTGTAAAAGTCTTCATTTTTCTTTTCCTTTTGGAAGATACTTCCACTAGTTATATGTCTAGTTTGATAAATTTTTTGTATTTTCTGATTACTAAAGAAAGATCTTCTGTTGATCTCCAGAGTTCTCTTTCTATGCAACTTGATCCTTTATGTTACTCTGTCTTATGAACTCTAAGAACTTGGTCTTCTGGTATCCTTAGACAATTCTCCTCAATAAGGGAGTCTACCAGACTCTCCCAGGTTCCCTTTTTTGTGTCATGAACTAGCAACTTGAAACAATAAGCCAAGGGCAATAGAAGTGCTCACCTCATTTGTTTCCCATTTCTCAAGACTACTGCCTTTCATTGTCTGATGCCCAGGGTCTTTAAAAGCAACATTGCTTCTTGTATCTTCTTTTTGTTGTGGTTGCTGTTGTTGAGGACTCAGTGGGAGACTATCATCTGATACTTGTTGTTCCATCTTGTTATTCCCTTTTTAGTCCCAATACATATTTTTAATCTTGGATTTCTTTCCTATTCAATTATCTTAAGAAGTAAGATTTCACTACACACATTTGTAACATCAGTCAACCTTCTGACATTCTGTCAAAGTATTTCAGACTAAAACCTGACTCACCAGATATTTGTCAATGAAATTCTATCACCTATGCAAGGAGGAAGTACCTTCCATTTTTTCAAATTTATTTACTTCTGCTGAGAATGTATGTGTTATTTGTGTGATTGTTATCCTTCAAGGATAAGATACAATTAAAAAAGAACATCAATGTAAATGGAACACATACAAAAAAGAAAAGGATGACAATGTCTTTGAATAAGTATTTGTAGTCGTGTATACTACAATAATTATCTACTTCAGAATTCAAACAGCTTTTCTTTAAGACTATTATTCATGAAAATTTCAAACTGTAGAGTGCTGAAAAATCAGTACCATAGGAAAAAAAGTGCATTTATCCCAAGAAGACTGATTCATTTGTGTATGTGTGTGAACTCCCTTAAACATGAGAGAGGTGGGGGGAGGTTTCATGTGTATTAATCTACTCTCTAGTCAATTTCAAAGTATTTATCATATATGTTAACTTTAGGAACATAAATCCTAAATATTAAGAACTTTAATTATTAATAATATATTAGACTTTAACACCTTTACATTGAATACAAATTCAATGACAGTCTATTTTTGGTAGCTATCTTAACATTAGATTTTTTTTCAGAAATTTTAGTCAAAAATAGGGCAGACTGTACATTAATTAACAGACAAAACAAAGTCTGTCTGGGATATAACATATGCTATATTACTTGCAGGACTAATACCTGTAATTTTCCCCTAGTGTCACTGTTATGAACACTGAAAGTGAGAGGACAGTGTAATTGTTTAACACCGCGTCTTGAGGACATCTGCCTCTCATATTATGTCTTTTCAGAAACAGATATACTAAAAATGTCCTATGTTGGGAAATGAAAAAATGCTATAAAGAAGCCCCAGTGACCTCTGTTCTTTCTTCTATTTCTTTTCTGAAGTCTCCTACTGTTAGTAATCACTTTAACAACTTTGACCTTGTGTAGTAATTAAATCCATCTCTTTTCTCCATGACACAATACTAACTAAAGTTGTCCTATTCACAACTTTCAAGGTGTAACCCATTCATGACTCACGCTCTTTACAAGATTAAAAAACAGTACAATAGCAGCTACATTAGATAGCTCCATTTTCAACATCCTTTTGAAAAAGAAAAATAAAAAGGCAATTCTAAATGGACTAAAAGTGGAAATAAGGCTCAAATTGGAGAGTTCTTTTCCCAGATAAAACTCTACAAATAAGTTCCAAATTCCAAATTTTTCCAGTGTTCAGCTGAAATGGAAAAAGCAGGAAAGTGCAAGCCTCAATTTAAAATTAGATATCAGTTCCAAGAACAAAATTATAATGTTAAAATGTTTATGTTGCAAATACATATTGACCACACTAATGAGTCACCGTTCACCACACAGACAAGGAAAACCAAACTGAAATAACCAATAAGGGTTTGTCAAATTTTCTGATGAAATCTGTCTCAACTACTAATATCAGAGGACTCCCTGTGAAATGGACAATGGATACTCTCAAGACACCAGGAAAGTTGGGAAACCCAAGTTCTCACTACCAATTAGAATGTAGAAGGATATGAAATACTGTTACTACTACTGAAAAAATAAGAAATTACTGCACAAATGTACATATTCAGAAAGATAGACAGATACAGACATAATGTAAAGCTTGAAATATTATCTGTATTGTCATATGTCAACTGGCAATTTTGTGATTATCACAGTAAAGAAGAAACTAAAGCATATGAAAATGGGGAACATATCCACACTCCTAAGTCTGTGTGGGTGCATGTACAAAGAATGCGGTGGGGTCTCTTGAAAGGAAGCTTATGGAATGGGGTTTCTCAAGTTTCTCCTGGGTGTTCCTGCATGGGGAATCACTGCTTCTAGCTGCCTGGACAATCCAGCAGAAGTTAGCGATTCTGCTTTGGCAAAGTTACATTAATTAGTAGAAATCATTCAGTTTTATTATATACTTCAATGTAAAGGTAAACATTTTACTCCAGATATACATATTTTCTTTAAAGATATGTGAACACAAAGAAATGTAGGACCTAAAAACACTAAACTCAGAGGAATGAGACATTGTGCATTTACAAGGGAGCAGATGGAGGAAACTTCCATCCTCGAGACCCATGGCCGAAGCTGTGTTAGGAGGAGAGGACAGGAGAGACACATTTTTGGTAAAATGAAAATCTTGGCTTAGATGAGGAGAAGCCAGGCAAACTTCTGACAAATCTTTGGGTTAGTGTGTCAGGCTTCAGTCTGGAAAAAGCTCAAACCCAAAGACACGTTTCTCTGCTCATTGCTGTTGCTGTTGTTCAGTCGCTAAAGTCTGACTCTTTATGACCCCACGGATGCAGCATGCCAGGCTTCCCTGTCCTTCACCATCTCCTGGAGTTTGCTCAAACTCATGTCCCTTGAGTCAGTGATATCATTCAACCATCTCATCCTTGGTTGCCCCCTTCTTCTCCTGCCTTCAATCTTTCCAAGCATCAGGGTCTTTTTCAATGAGTTGGTTCTTCGCATCAGGTGGCCAAAGTATTGCATCTACAAATTTTGCTGCATAATCAGAGGCTGGGAATGGCTGGAAAGCCAAAAGATCAATCTGGTTTCAAAGTATCACAATTTTGATGTCCTGTAATCTCAGAGACTCTTGTCAATCTTCCCACTGTCACAGTCTCAGTAGTCCTCGGTCCTCAATTTCAGACCCCATTGTATGCAGTCTTATAACATCAAGACCTCTAAGTTTCACAGCCTTTTGGTCTTGAAATCTCACAGTTTGCAACATGGAAAATATGTCCATAAAATACCACCACCATGGAAACCACTCCTAAAACTGTAAAATCTCTCAAGACTGCATAGCAATCTTAATATACTTAAGACTATTCATATTTTCTATTTCTTCAAAGCATTTGCACAGGAAAGAAAACCACTGATAAAACAAAAAGACAATCTATTTAGTGGAAAAAATATTTGTAAATGTTATGATTGATAAGAGGTTAATATCCAAAATATATGAACAAGACATACAACTTAATATCAAAAAACAATCTGATTACAAATGAGCTTAAGACCTGAATAGATATCTTTCCAATGAAGATGTACAGATAGCTAATAAGCATATGAAAAGATGCTCAGTGTCGATAATCATGCCAGCGTTTCCACTCCTGGGTATTTTTCTGAAAAAAACAGTAATTAGAAAAGATACATGCACCCCAATGTTTATATCAGCATTATTTACAATAGTCAATATATGGAAGCAACCTGCGTATCCATCACTAGATGAATAGGTGAGGACAATGTGGTATATGTGCAATGGAATACTGCTGCTGCTGCTAAGTCGCCTCAGTCGTGTCCGACTCTGTGCGACCCCATAGACGGCAGTCCACCAGGCTCCCCCATCCCTGGGATTCTCCAGGCAAGGACACTGGAGTGGGTTGCCATTTCCTTCTCCAATGCATGAAAGTGAAAAGTGAAAGTGAAGTCGCTCAGTCGTGTCCGACTCCTAGCGACCCCATGGACTTCAGCTACTCAGACATAAAAGGAATGAATTTTTGCCATTTGCAACACATGGATGGGGCTGGAATGTATTATGCTTAGTGAAATAAGTGAGATAGAGAAAGGCAAGTCTTTAAGTTATCACTTAAATGTGGACTCTGCATTCAAATAGGTATATCTTTCCTTTTCTCCTATGCCTTTTGCTGCTCTTCTTTTTTCAGCTATTTGTAAGGCTTCCTCAGACAATCATTTTGCCTGTTTGCATTACTTTTTCTTGTGGATGGTCTTGATCACTGCCTCCTGTACAATGTCACAAACCTCTGTCCATAGTCCTTCAGGAACTCTGTCTATCAGATCTAATTCAATTTCTCGCTTCCACTGTATAATCGTAAGGGATATGATTAAGGTCATACCTGAATGGTCTAGTGGGTTTCTCTACTTCAATTTAAGTCTGAATTTGGCAATAAAGAATTCCTGATATGAGCCACAGTCAGCTCCTTGTCTTGTTTTTGCTGACTGATGAGCTTCTCCATCTTCAGCTACAAAGAATATAATCAATCTGATTTTGGTATTGACCATCTGGTGATGTCCATGTGTAGAGTCCTCTCATGTTGTTGAAAGAGGGTGTTTGCTGTGACCAGTGTGTTCTCTTGGCAAAACTCTGTTAGCCTTTGAGAAAATTAGAGATACCAAGGGAACATCTCATGCAAAGATGGGCACAATAAAGGACAAAAATGTCATGGACCTAGAAGAAGCAGATGATATTGAGAGGAGGTGGCAAGAATACACAGAAGAACTATATAAAAAAAGATCTTCATGACTCGGATAACCACGATGGTGTGATCACTCACCTAGAGCCAGACATGTTGAAATGCAAAGTCAAGTGGGCCTTAGGAAGCATCACTACAAACAAAGCTAGTGGAGGTGATGGAATTCCAGTTGAGCTATTTCAAATCCTAAAAGATGATGCTGTGAAAGTGCTTCACTCAATATGCCAGCAAATTTGGAAAACTCAGCACTGGCCACAGGACTGGAAAAGGTCAGTTTTCACTCCAGGCCCAAAGAAGGGCAATGGCAAAGAATGCTCAAACTACTGCACAATTGCACTCATCTCACACACTAGCAAAGTAATGCTTAAAATTCTCCAAGCCAGGCTTCAACAGTACATGAACTGTGAACTTCCAGATGTACAACCTGGATTTAGAAAAGACAGAGGAACCAGAGATAAAATTGCCAACATCCATTGGATCATTGAAAAAGCAAGAGAGTTCCAGAAAAACATTCACTTCTGCTTTATTGACTATGCCAAAGCCTTTGACTGTGAAGATCACAACAAACTGTGGAAAATTCTTCAAGAGATGGGAATACAAGACCACCTGACCTGTCTCCTGAGAAATCTGTATGCAGGTCAAGAAGCAACAGCTAGAACTGGACACAGGACAACAGACTGGTTCCAAATTGGGAAAGGAGTATGTCAAGGCTGTATATTGTCACCCTGCTTATTTAACTTATATGCAGAGTACATCATGTGAAATGCCAGGCTGGTTGAAGCACAGGCTGGAATCAATATTGCCGGGAAAAATATCAATAACCTCAGAAATTCAGATGACTCCACCCTTATGGCAGAAAGCAAAGAACTAAAGAGCCTCTTGATAAAAGTGAAAGAGAGTGAAGAAGTTGGTTTAAAACTCAACATTCTGAAGACTAAGATCCATGGCATTCAGTCCCATCACTTTACGGCAAATAGATGAGGAAACAATGGAAACAGTGAGAGACTTTATTTTCTTGGGCTCCAAAATCACTGCAGATGGTGACTGCAGCCATGAAATTAAAAGACACTTACTCCTTGGAAGGAAAGTTATGACCAATCTAGACAGCATATTAAAAAGCAGAGACATTACTTTGCCAACAAAGGTCCGTCTAGTCAAAACTATGGTTTTTCCAGTAGTCGCATATGGATGTGAGAGTTGGACTATAAAGAGAGCTGAGTGCTGAAGAATCAATGCTTTTGAACTGTGGTGTTGGAGGAGACTCTTGAGAGTCCCTTGGACTACAAGGAGATCCAACCAGTCCATCCTAAAGGAAATCAGTCCTGAATATTCATTGGAAGGACTAATGTTGAAGCTGAAACTCCAATACTTTGGCCAGCTGATGCAAAGGACTGACTCATTTGAAAAGACCCTGGTGCTTGCAAAGAATGAAGGCGGGAGGAGAAGGGGATGTCAGAGGATGAGATGGTTAGATGTCATCACTGACTCAATGTACATGAATCTGAGTAAGTTCCGGGAGTTGGTGATGGACAGGGAAGCCTGGTGTGCTGCAGTCCATGGGGTTGCAAAGAGTAGGACATGAATGAGTGACCAAACTGAACTGATAAAAAGTAAATAATTGAATATAAAAACAGAAACAAACTTGTAGTTATTGATTGGGAGAGGAAAATGGAGAGTGACAAGATATGGGTAGGAATTTAAGATGTACAAACTAATAAGCATAAAGCAAGCTACAAGGTTATATTGTACAGCACAAGAAAGATAGTCAATATTTTACAATAATCTTAAAAAGATAATAATCTTTAAAAATTTTGAAGATTATCATTATGTTACATATCTGAAACTAATACTTTAAGTCAACTACACTTTCTCAGAATCTCAAAGTCTCATAGACTCCCAAGTCTCACAGGTCCATGATCTAGCAGACTTAAGGTTATGAAGCTTTGAAGTCTAGCAGTATCATAATTGGATAAGGCAATGGCACCCCACTCCAGTACTTTTGCCTGGAAAATCCCATGGATGGAGGAGCCTGGTGGGCCGCAGTCCATGGGGTCCCTAAGAGTCGGGCATGACTGAGAGACTTCACTTTCACTTTTCACTTTAATGCATTGGAGAAGGAAATGACAACCCACTCCAGTGTTCTTGCCTGGAGAATCCCAGGGATGGGGGAGCCTGGTGGACTGCTATCTATGGGGTTGCACAGAGTCAGACAAGACTGAAGTGACTTAGCAGTAGCAGCAGCAGTATCATAATGCTTAGTTTCAGAGTCCTCTGAATTCACTCTCAAAATGTTATGTCACTCTCAAATGGTTACTGTTGTAACCAAATCCTGATACAATTAAATTTTAGTAACAAATCCCCTTGGCAGCATAAAAAATTGAGGACTGGAATGAAAAACAAAGTCTTGGACACCTGTTACTTAAATTCAAGCATAATTAACACAATGGCAGGAATATCAATGAAACTGAATCCAAGTCAACAGAATTCAAAATTCTTGTATGAAAGAAAAAAAGATTGTGAAATAATGAGCTTAAGATTCAAAAAGATTTTTACAGAGGAAGAAAACACATTAATCATTAAAAAATGTTTTCAACTTATGCTTCTCAAAATATGCTATGAAGGAACTGAGAAGTCAAGTTACAAAATGACAGAAAACATTTGCAAACATTTCTCTGACAACGCACTCCTATTCAAATATACTCAGATATTCATATTAAGAAAAACAGCCCAATAAAATGGGCAAAAGACAAAAGTAGATATATGAATGGCCAGTAAGTACATCATAAGATATTCAATGTAAGTCATCAGTAAAATAAAATCAAAACAATAATGTGATACCACTCTACAGCCATTAAAACTGACAAAACAAAATGTTGACAAGAATTGAGAGTAAATGAAATTCTCACACACTGATGATAGAAGTTAAATGGTTCAGCCCCTTTGGGAACTTTAACTTTCATAAAGTTATGCACACACACACACACACACATATATATGTACACACACCTACTCAATGACACAGCATTTCTATTCCTAGATATTTACTCAAGAAAAGTGAAAAAATGTGGCTATAAGAAGACTTTCCTGGTGGCTGAGATGGTGAAGAATCTGCCTGCAATGCAGGAGGACCTGGGTTCGATTCGTGGGTCAGGAAGATCCCCTGGAGAAGGAAGTGGCAACCCACTCCAGTATTCTTGGCTCGAAAATCTCATGGACAGAGGAGCCTCGAGGGCTATAGTCCATGGGGTCGCAAAGAGTTGGACACTACTGAATGACTGACACACACATAAGAAGACATCGATGTTTGTACAGCTATTTTCATTTTCCAAACAGGAAATCATCTAATGTTTATCAACATGTGAATGTCTAAACAAAACATGGAATATTCGTATAATACAATGTTCCTCAGCAATAAAAATAGACTACTGGTACATATAGCAACATAAATAAATCTAAATATTATACTGAGGGTAATAAATCAGACACAGAAATGTAGGTACAATACTCTTCTGATTTAGAATTCTACAACTCCAAATTTGTGATAGTGGTTTTAGGAGTTTAGGGTTGACTGAAAAGGGGCATCAAAGAATTTTCTCTGGTAGTGAAAATGGTTTGTATCTTGACTGAGGTAGTGGTCACATGGTGTAAATATTTGTCAAAGCTCATTGAACTGATCACTTAAAATATATGCATTGTATTGTATGTGTATTCAATGAGTTGATTAAAAAAAAAAGAAAAGAGGAACCACTTATGAAACCAGTGTATATATGAAAAATCTTTTAAAGATATTTACAATTTATAGTATTAATGAAATATTAATTATAACTATATTTACTGAATGTTTACTATTAGTCAAGAACTGGGGTAAGCATTTTAAATATACAATATAGTTCAAAATATCACAATAAAACTATAAAGTTATATTAGCTTGAAATTCCCAAATGTAATAATTTTTAGTCAGTTAGATGAAAAATCTCATGATTGTACCAATTTACATTCCCACTGACAGTGTAGGAGGATTCCCTTTTCTCTACACCATCTCCAGCATTTATTGTCTGTAGGTTTTTTGATGATTACTATTCTGACAAGTATGGGGTGACACCTCATTATGGTTTTGATTTGCATTTCTCTAATAACTAGTGATGTTGAACATCTTTTCATTATGGAGAACAGTATGGAAGTTCCTTAAAAAACTAAATATAGAACTGCCATATGATCTGGCAATCCCACTCCTGGGCATGTATTCTGAGAAAACCATAATTCAAAAGATACAAGTACCCTGTACCTGTAAACATGCAGCTCTGTTTACAATAGCCAAGGCGTGGAAGCAACTTAATTGTCCATCAATAGACGAGTCGATAAAGAAGATGTGATACATATACACAATGGAACATTGTTGTTGCTGTTTTCGTTGCTACACCACGGGCTGTAGCCCACCAGGCTCCTCTGTCCTTCGGATTTTCCAAGCAAGAATACTGGAGAAGGTTGACATTTCGTTTCCCAGGGAATCTTCCCAATGCAAGGGTCAAACCCTTCATTTCCTGCTTGGCAGGCAGATTCTTTAAACACTGAGCAAGCTGGAAACCCCCAATGGAATACTATTCAGTCATAAAAAGTGAAGGGAATCTGCCACTTGCAGCAACGTGGATGGACCTAGAGATTGTCACACTGAGCGAAGGGAGTCAGACAAAGACAAATACCATGTGATACTGTTTATATGTGGGATCTAAAGTACGGTATAAATGAATTTATTTACAAAACAGAAATAGAGTCACAGATGTAGGAAACAAATTTACGGTTAGCAGGGGATTAAGCGGTAAGGGAGAGGTAAATTGTGAGATGGGGACTGACATATACACACTAGTATATGGGATGACAAATGGATAACTAATTAGAACTTAGAACTAATCAGAGCACAGGGCTCTACTTAATACTCTGTAAGGACCTGTATGTAAAAAAATCTAAAAAAGGAATGGATATATGTATATGTATAACTGATTCACTTTACACCAGAAACCAATACAACATAGTATTATAAATCAACTATATACCAACAAAACTTATCAAAAAAATAATAAGACACACATAGAGAATTTTCCTTTGCCAAATACCCCATTCACAACAAATAAGCGTTTCTTGTTTCCTTTGTGGACTATCCTTTACATATACTGCCAGGTAGGTAGGTAATCCTTATGTTAACTAGTTTATATCCGGCAACCTTTATTTCACGAACTCAGTTACTGTCAGCAGAAACAGTCCAACCATATTTCTACTTTCTTGATATCCTAACACTCTGGCATCCACAGGTAGGTTGGTCAGCACGCCTGCATTACTGTGCTGCCAAGGTTTCTTTCAAAACCAGACAATAAAGACAAATCAACAGATACCATCTCTGAGGAAAGAAACCGCCAGCAGAAGATTAACTCTTACTCTGTTGTCTCCTATTCTACAGCAAAGTGACTAAAATTAGTGTTGCATCAGTTTTCTTCCCTCTGTATCCAGTCTCTAATCCATTCTTCCCGAAAGCAGAGAGGTAGTGTTGTCTTTCAAATCCTACAGAGTTTTAAAAAGACTTTGTCTGTTCCTTACATTAAGACACCTGAAAACATTTGAATTTTAGATCACACATGTAGCTCTGAGATGTTATCAAATGCCATTGTGCATTTTCTTGGTCCCACTACAGTGAATGCTATATTTAAAAGGTGACTTTTCATCATGAATATCCCATATGAAATGCCATTGTCTTTTTTCCTTCCTGTTTAAGTGTTTCCTCAATCACATTGTAAACAAAATTGGAGCCATCATATTTCTACAGCAATGAAGTACTAGCTTGACTACTTAAACAACCGCAACAAAACTTGCCTTTCAGCACACTTACAGAATCTCAAGCCCGTTCATCCTCATTTTTTATTGTGTTGACTTATATTTCACATCCATGTGGCTTCATAATGAGAAGGTTAGAAATGATATAATTCTTATTGATAATAAAGAAATCTGAAGTCAATCGAAGAAAATGTTATTTTAAAAAATTCATGGTGCAGTCTCTACTATAGAAAATAAAGGATAAAATTATACTACATTTTGATGGGTGCTTAACAAAATATGTTCATAATAACATAACCATATTTGAAAAACAAGAATGGAGTTAAAGTAAGTTGTAATTTTACATGGGCAATAAAATGGAAAATCTCTCCCTTGGTTAAATAGAGCTGAAGTGTTCAGTACAAATGAAATTTATTAAAGGAATCTGAACAAAAATTGGCAAGCTTGAATTTTGCATTGGGATGTTACAAACAGTATATTCTAAGATAGCATTTTACTAGTAATATGTAAAGCTACAAACCTGAATATAATTATTTTAAAAGGACTATTGCAAAACTATGTCTAAATGCTAATTTCATCTCTCTGAGAAACATAATGGACTGATAAGACATTTTATTCCTACAATCTCTTCCAAATAGCATTAAAAATTCAGTGTTATCTCACAGAAGATATCTCAAATGAGATTGCATATCTATCTCCAAAATAAGATAATACATTAAAAATTTGCAAGTTATACTTTTTTATCAAAACAGTGTATGATACACATTTATATCCTATTTCGGGAATGAAGAATGGGGTCTGTAATTTCATTTATATCCATATACTTTGTGTTTTCTTTAATAGCTTTAAAAAGTCCAAAGAGTTTGTTGTTTGTTATGTTTCCATAATAAAGGTAAATAGTTCTCAAGTATAGTATTCCATTTTTACTTCATGTCCTCAAGGTTAGGGTTTCTGCAACAATTTCTCTATTCATTTCATCATGGACATCTTATAATCCAATATCAAAATACATGGTTTTTGAATATGAAAATTCAGAGCAGAAAATGAAGGTATCTACCCAATATCCATTTAACTTTTTTTTCCTTTCTAACATAACTGCAGTTGTGTTCAGGACATCAATATATCTAAAGAAAATAATTTAATCACTTGGTCTCAACTGCAATTAAGGATGGTCATGTGTTATATTTCCAGATGAGTTGTTGGAGATTTTTTTTAATAAATAAATGTCACCACCAGCAATATGGATATAATGAGTAGATATCTTGAGAGCATGAGAAAAATACTGTGTTAAGAACAGCAGATCTGGAAATCAGAAGGCAAATGAATTTTTGATGGCATACTTGAACTGATGTACCAAACCTGAATTATATATTTCCTAATTCCATGCTATGAAGCAGGGAACCTAAATAAGATATGGTTAAGCTACTCTTTCGGTGCTTTTATTATGTGCCCTGGACACCATTGTGATACTGTGTTTTCATTAACTAGGTTAATATTTTTTTATTAACTAGGTAGGAACTCTAATTCTTCATTAAAATCTACCAGTCCCTACCTTTTCAATCACTTCACTGATGTCTCTACCTTGAGACTCAGCCTTGTCTGATTTCTGAGCCAAAAGCAAATAGAGCAGTAAGTATATTAGGTATTTTAGCACCACGGTCTAGAAGGCCTTGCAATAAATCTTGCTGCCAAGAGATCAGGACTTGGCACTTGAGCATTCTTATACCCTGAAATAATGGCTTAATCTTAGAAATTTGTTTTCTTTCCCTAGTGTTGTAGTTTTCTCTAGGACTGGCAGGAGGCTTAAGTCTCAATTTTATTTGTGTAAGAACCTGATATTCTTCCTAATCCTTGTCAGTAGCCTTCTAGAAGAATGTTGCTGGTTAAATGCAAAGGTTTCAGGCCATGCAAATGTCTTATTTTGGGTTAAATTGTGCAGTCATTCATTTGCTCTAAGCCCCAATGGAGCTTCATGCCTGAAATCTCTTCCATTATGACTGATCCAGGAAAGCAGAGATGACCCAAGAATTTATCATGTAATTTGGATTCAGAATTTCTTTTAAAATTAAAAATTTGTACTTGTGGCTTGAAGCTGCAAAGTCCACCAGATTTATCAGTCATTTAAGTAAGGCTTGACCTGAAAATAACAGAAAGTGACAGCTTTTCCATTGCTTTTGGGCTTTAAAAATCTTGAAACTTTCAAGAATTGATGAGAGGGGCAGAGATTTACTTCTATGTGAATCATTCATGTGTAAAAGCATTTTATTTTATACCAAAAAAATTCCTGAAAAACTCAGAAGATCTGTATTGCTCTGTAAAGTTCAGTAGGCTCTCTACTCACCATTATCAAAAGGGAAACACAGGGCTAAGATATTTAACTTTTAACTAGCCACATTTTGGTGGTTAAAATGTTGACAAAAGGTAATCAATGCTTTGTATAGGTTAATGAAAGCTGTATGAATGGGATGTATGTGTGCACGCACACACATATATATATACACACATATATATTCAATTTCGGTGACAGTCATTGAGTAAATGACATTTACATTTTAAACTTCTATACAGTTATATTAGTGAGAATAAGAACACTGTACTTACAGACCATTTTGAAGAAGTGTATGGGTTATCTCTGTTATGACATTCAACAGATTTATGTCTTTTCCACAAAATAAAATAATTTACAAAAGAGAAAGACCTTCAAATTATTACAGTTGTAAACACTATGGATTTTACACACATCACCTAGTCCAGATAAAAATGTGTAACTCCTATTGTACATACCAGTTCTGCTTTACTTCCATGTCCAACTTCATGATGTTACTCATTGAGCTTTGTATAAGAAACTAACTGATGAATCTATTTTGAACTTCAGAGTCAAATCATTCTATCTTTTGAAGGACTGACACATTTACCAGAAAATATGAGTGCTATTGCTTTTTGTATTTTTAATTTTTGGAGCCTGAATGCCAGAAACCACAGAACTACATTTAAATGCTTAGTTATGGTAACCATCTGATCCCTTTTCCAAGTACTTTTATCTCCCTTCATCGTGACCAAAGTGTACACAAATAATAAAGTCTATCTTCTTTATCTTAAAAATTGTTACCAATTGTTTTTAAAAATTAAGCCATTTTAATTTTGTAAGGGAAATAAGGGGAGAATCATATAAATATGTGGAGAAGGGAAAAAGCTACCCACTCCAGTATTCTGGCTTAGAGAATATCAGGGACTGTATAGTCCATAGGGTTGCAAAGAGTTGGACATGACTGAATGACTTTCACTTCACTTTCACATGAAAATGTGTGAAGATATAGTCAAATAGTGGAAATGTGAAAATTGAAATAATTTGAATTAGCATGAATATTGATAAAATAGCTAGAATGTGAATATTGAAATAATAAAAATGTCATATAACTAGTTTGATTACTATTTAAAATGGGTTGATTAGGTTTACATTGTTTATAAACAGCCTGAAGAGTTGAATCTTTAAAGTCAATTAGCCTTTAACACTATTTCAACTGTATCAGAAGCAGTGAGAAATTACAGAGGAAAAATATAGCATAATTCTCGATGACTGACTCTATTCCAGCAGTTTTGCAATTTAATTTTGAAATGCTGCTCCTGCTAAGTCGCTTCAGTCATGTCCGACTCTGTCTGACTCCAGAGACGGCAGCCCACCAGGCTCCCCTGTCCCTGGGATTCTCCAGGCAAGAACACTGGAGTGGGTTGCCATTTCCTTCTCCAATTTTGAAATGCAAGTGACACCAAAAGATGAAATCACCAAATTTGAGCCATAAATATATGAGAAATAATCATCACCACAATGATACAGAAAAGTTTATGTAATTATTTTATGTTATAAAAATAAAACTTAGGCAAAAGGGCATAAAGAAATTGGCATTATTATTACTGCTATCATTTGGACATAATTGAGAAAAAATATAAGGTGAATGAAAAGTTTTTAGAACATGTTATCTAGGAAAGTTTTTAAACTTTGTTTTATTTTCAAGAAGTGTCAAAGTGGCTGTCTCCAGGTCATCATGCAATAAACTTGATAAGAACCAAAATATGATCACATAAATATTGTGTGAATTTGACAACTTTATACTGAGGATTTCCTGTTATCTCCTCCCCTTGGTGAAATTTCAGTATAATCCATAATAATATATCTAACTATAAAATTATATATTTATGTAATATGTATATATAAAATATGTACACATACACTCAATACTCATGGCTCAATACTCATGGAATACTAGGGATAGTAGGAGTGTTCTTAAGATACATTACTATATGTAAAATAGAGGAGGAAAAAAAAATGTAAGTTTCTATGTTACTCTTTCCGTACATCTCACCCTCTTCTCCCCTCTCTCCATGTCCATAAGTCTATTCTCTGTTTCTCCATTGTTGCCCTGTAAATAATTCTCCAGTACCATTTTTCTAGATTCTGTATATATGTGTTAGAATACAGTATTTATCTTTCTCTTTCTGACTCACTTAATTCTGTATAATAGGTTCTAGGTTCATCCACCTCATTAGAACTGACTCAAATGCATTCCATTTTATGACTGAGTAATATTCTATTGTGTATATGTATCACAACTTCTTTATCCATTCATCTGTTGATGGACATCTAGGTTGCTTCCATGTTCTAGCTATTGTAAATAGTGCTGCAATGAAAAATGGGATACATGGGTCTCTTTCAATTTTGGTTTCCTCACGGTGTATGCCTAGGAGTGGGATTGCTGGTTCATATGGTGGTTTTATTCCTAGTTTTTTAAGGAATCTCCATATCATATTCCATAGTGGCTATATCAGTTTACATCCCCACCAACAGTTCAAGAGTGTTCCCTTTTCTCCACACCCTCTCCAGCATTTATTGTTTGTAGACTTCTTGATGAGGGCCATTCTGACCGGTGTAAGTTGATATCTCATTGTAGTTTTGAGGTGGCTCAGATGGTAAAGTGTCTGTCTACAGTGCAGGAGACCTGGGTTCGATCCCTGGGTTGGGAAGAATCCCTGGAGAAGGAAATGGCAACCCACTCCAGTACTCTTGCCTAGAACATCCCACGGACGGAGGAGCCTGGTGTCCATGGGGTCGCAAAGAGTCGGACACGACTGAGCAACTTCACTTTCACTTTCAATAATGAGCGATGTTGAGCATCTTTTCATGTGTCTGTTAGCCATCTGTACATTTTCTTTGGAAAAATGTCTGTTTAGGTCTTTTCCCCATTTTTTGATTGGGTTATTTGTTTTTCTGGTATTGAGCTGTATGAGCTGCTTATATATTTTAGAAATTAATCCTTTGTCAGTTGTTTCAATTGCTATTATTTTCTTCCATTCTGAGGGTTGTCTTTTCACCTTGCTTATAGTTTCCTTTCCTATGCAAGAGCTTTCAAGTTTTTAAGTATATTCCATAATAATATATCTAACTATAAAATTATATATTTATGCAATATGTATGTATAAAACATGTATACATATACTTAATACTCATGGAATACTAGGGATAGTAGGAGTGTTCTTAAGATACATTTTTAAAGGTAAGGAAAAAGAGAGGGAGGCAATACAAATTTGGGGGAGAGAATCTATTCGGTTCAAACAGAGAGAGGTAGAAGACAGATCACATATTTCATTGAATCTGAAAGTCATTAATTTTAAGATTAACTTATTTTTTCACTACCGAGAAAGAAAAAAAGTTGCTGTCAATTACACTATGACGCATCATTCATTTGAAGATGCATCCTGAAGTTAGCATATCAAGTGTGAAAAAGTTCATCTTAGAATCAATGAAATATATCAACATATGTAGTATTTTTTGTCTTTTTTCTATTTTGAGTGATGTCTCTTTAAAATATGCATTTTAAAGATTAATATTTTAGATTAACATTAAAGGTAAGTTTTACCTCCAAGCAACTGAAATTATTAAATAAGAATGTTGATAAGCTGCAAAAGTTTCCTTTTTTCATGAGTTATTTCTGAAGTCTAAAATGTGGTTAGTTCCTTGTTCATAAAGAAAAGGTCTCCCTTGCCGATAAACAAGTTATAGGTTTGATACAAATGACTGTTCATTATTCATGTATGGAAATTCATGGGATCAGCCCTCTGAATTAATAATTAATGCAGAATTGGGAACATATTTGTCTATTTTTTGTTTCTTCTAGTGTTTGAAGTATGAATGCTCTCTTACTAGAATAATTTGCCCCTCCAATTTAGAACCATTCAACAAAGTTGGTATTCAGTCTTTAAAACAAATGCATATACTTTGCTCAAATTCATGGAACTCTTGGGTATCTGAATCTTCCTTCAAAATTCATAGTTTTTTTCATTTGTTATTACATAATTAAATAGTGCAATCTGGTATCTTGCCATACTACAGACACATTTTAAGCCCAACTGTTCCTTTGCTAATCAATGTTAAATAATGTAGGTGTCATTAATAGTATGACAGCTTTGAATTTATTAATAACTTTGAGTTAGGAGCCTAGTTGGTCAATTATAGTATGATTTTTAAAAATGTACTATATTTGGCTGTGCTGGGCCTTCACTGATGAGCTGGGGTTCTCCCCAGTCACAGTGCCTAGGCTTTTCCTGGCAGTGTCTTCCTGTGTTGTGGAGCACGGGCTTAGCAGCTGTGGCACACAGGCTTATTAGTTGTGGCACACGGGCTTAGCTCCCTCACAGTATGTGGAATTTTCCTGGACCAGGGATTGAACCCATGTTCCCTGCATAGGCAGGTGGATTCTTAACCACTGGATCACCAGAGAAGTCCTAAATCATAGTATGGCTATCCATTTATTTATTCATCTTTAAACTATATTTAATTCTAAGAGAATTAGAGTAGGTTAAAAAGAGAGAAAATCTAATTCTAGTCCATGTAAAATTAGAATAAAAGTCCTTAGGCATCTTGTTTCTTTAAAAATTATATTTTAAAATACGAAATAGCTATCCAACAAATTAGATCGATGTCTGTCTGCTATACACAGCTAGCACTAAGACAAATTCCCTCTGTTACCGTGATGCCTGTAGCTTGATTGAGACAGTGGCTATCTATGTTACAGAATGTAAAGATCAAACAATTAGTAACTGTTCTGAGCCCTTGGGACCTTATCTGTTGGATGTTACATGACAAGAGAGCAACATATATGAACTGTAATGCCATGGCTGCATGAAAACCATTTACACAAGTTAAGATGAACTGCTTTACTTAGGGCTTTTACAATAGAGCAATTAAAAACTTCCATTTAATATTAATTTTTGAATTAAAAAATGTGCAATCAATTTTATTGTTTACTGTTTTATTTAGTGTCACACTATATCTTTGTGCCTCCATTTCTTTATCCAAAAGGACAACAGTATACCAGCCTCACCCACTTAGGGTTGTTATTAACAAGTGAGAAAATGTATTGGAAAAGACCTCACACTCCTGCCATAAGACAATATGTGGGATACAACATGATTACATGGCACAAAATACGGAGCTGTGTTTTTTTCCTTTTCAAGGTTAAGGAACTGACAAGGGTGAGAGCTCAGCTAGCCTCGGAGTAATGTCTTACCAATGGCTGCACGTCCTGTGTGTGGCTTAGTGCCACCTGGTGGTAGATTTGATTCGGGGTTTAAATACAGCTGAGAGCAATTCTGGGTTCAGTGGCTGACTGGTCCTTCCAAGACACCAGCAGGGGTTCCAAAAACCTGCTGGTTGTTGTTGGTTCCACTTCTACTGAAGATACTGGAGACAGATAATAGTATGAATGACAGACCCAACTCACACCTCCTCATCTGCTGCTGCTGCTGCTTTCCTGCCCCATCCTGCTCTTCTCTGCCCAACTCCACACCAGAAGATGAGTCTATCCCGGTTGGAGGCCATTAGGTGAGTGAGCGTCAAACAAAAGCCATTCTACCATCAGCAATTGGATTAAATCCAGTGAATACAAGATAGCCTTTTTCCCTTTGATGATTTTTAAACTACAAAACAACATGAACAAAGTATTATAATTCAAATGAATGAAGTAATTAATGCCAAGTATTAATTGGCTTTCTAGGTAGCCCAAATGGTAAAGAATCTGTGTGCAATGTGGGAGACCCAGGTTTGATCCCTAAGTTGGGAAGATCCCTTGGAGAAGGGAATGGCAACCCACTCCAGTATTCTTGCCTGGAGAATTCCATGGACAGAAGAGCCTGGCGGACCAAGTCTATGGGGTCGCAAATAGTCGGACACAACTGAGCAACTAACACACGTTATAATCACGATGTCTAAAATTTTCTGTAATACATTTCACATAAAAAACACTGCCATAAAAAAAGTTGTCATTGTATATTGACATTTGTACTTCTTATTGGTGGAAATATGAAAATGCTGGTTTTTCAGTTTACCTTTTAACATTCCCCACATCTACTTAAAGAAGAGGCTAGCTGTGTAACAACAGGACCTATGAATGTAAAAGTATATAAACATCATCTTGTGGCCTCCCTTAACTGCAAAGGGTACCAGGAAACTTAATCCCTGCTATGCAGTCACTTTCCAGGAAGAATTTAACCCAACAGAATGGAAAACAGATATTCAGTGGACAGCTCAACATCTCTGTCACATCTACATGTCAAGATTTCATATATTTTATATACAAACATGTGTTCAGTTCAGTTCAGTTGCTCGGTCATGTCCAACTCTTTGCAACCTCATGAACCACAGCACGCCAGGCCTCCCTGTCCATCACCAACTCCCAGAGTCCACCCAAACCCATGTCCATTGAGTCAGTGATGCCATTCAACCATCTCATCCTCTGTCGTCCTCTTCTCCTCCTGCCTTCAATCTTTCCCAACATCAAATGAAAAGACCCTTTGCATCAGGTGGCCAAAGTACTGGAGTTTCAGCTTCAACATCAGTCCTACCAATGAACACCCAGGACTGATCTCCTTTAGGATGGACTGGTTGGATCTCCTTGCAGTCCAAGGGACTCTCAAGAGTCTTCTCCAACACCACACTTCAAAAGCATCAATTCTTCGGTGCTCAGCTTTCTTTATAGTCCAACTCTCACATCCATACCTGACCACTGGGAAAACCATAGCCTTGACTAGATGGACCTTTGTTGACAAAGTAATGTCTCCGCTCTTTCATATGCTATCTAGGTTGGTCATAACTTTCCTTCCAAGAAGTAAGCATCTTTTTATTTCATGGCTACAGTCACTATCTGCAGTGAGCAGATGAATAATCTGGAGCCCAGAAAAATAAAGTCAGCCACTATTTCCCCATCTATTTGCCATGAAGTGATGGGACCAGATGCCATGATCTTAGTTTTCTGAATGTTGAGCTTTAAGCCAACTTTTCACTCTCCTCTTTCACTTTCATCAAGAGGCTCTTTAGTTCTTCTTTACTTTCTGCCATAAGGGTGGTGTCATATGCATATCTGAGGTTATTGATATTTCTCCCAGCAATGTTGATTCCAGCTTGTGCTTCCTCCAGCCCAGCGTTTCTCATGGTGTACTTCGCATATAAGTTGAATAAGCAGGGTGACAATATACAGCTTTGATGTACTCCTTTTCCTATTTGGAACCAGTCTGTTGTTCCATGTCCAGTTCTAACTGTTGCTTCCTAAACATGTGGTGTTTTATAAATTTGTAAATTGATTAATAACACTTAAACACCCGAAGATCTCACCAAAACTTTTCATAATCCTGCTTTTTCTGGGGAAAAAAAATCAGATGATCTGGCAACACGAGCCTACATTTCCTCTAGGCAACAGTTGGTTGGAGGTAAGAAGTAGCTGCCTGCATTCTCTCCAGTTTGCTGGAGAAAAAAACCTAACCAGCTTCACCCATTAATTTCCCCTCTTACACCTGTAGTTACTGAATTTGTGACCCTGACTAATCATAAGATGAAGAATATGCTTTCAGAAAAACTTGGGAAATTCTCAATTTTAGGGACTATTCAGAGAAAAAAAGTTACTTAGTATAGGTTACTTTTCTGTGAAAACTGTTCCAAATATAAAATTAAGAGCATTTATAGAGAAAAATAATAGGGATATAATGTCCACCTTAAAATCAAGTTAAGGATAAATGCATTCAAATTTATAAAGAGAGGGAAAAGAGAGTAAAAGTAAAATGAGCAAGGACAGAGACAGGGTTAGGATTAAACAGAAATTTAAAATAGAACAGGTAAGAGAGAAGTCAACTTTTTAAGTAGAGAGAGATGTTGGCAACATTCAAAGAACTTGAAGGAATCTAAGAAATAGAAGCTTTCCTAGTATTTCATATATTTAGGAATGTTTATCTAAAAAGAGAACAATATAATGATGATATTAATAATTTATAATGACAACTAAGATTTATGGAGTTCTTATTCTTTGCTGCTGCTGCTAAGTCACTTCAGTTGTGATGAAGCTCCCCCATCCCTGGGATTCTCCAGGCAAGAACACTGGAGTGGGTTGCCATTTCCTTCTCCAATGCATGAAAGTGAAAAGTCAAAGTGAAGTCGCTTAGTCATGTCCGACCCTCAGCGACCCCATGGACTGCAGCCTTCCAGGCTCCTCCGTCCATGGGATTTTCCAGGCAAGAGTACTGGAGTGGGATGCCATTGCCTTCTCCTATTCTTTGCTAGCACTACCCTAAGTGCTTTATATGGATTGTTTCATTAACCATTTCAGAATTATGGTTTAAAATCCACATAAAAGTGGTGATTGGCTGCCTGTGTGACAACAGGCAGACTTTTAAATGTAGAGATGTCCAGTAGAGTTACCAAAGTTCCCCTGCCTGGGAGGGAAGCTTAAACAATTTCAATAAATTCTTGATTGGCTGGCCTATAGACAAAGGAATAGAGAGAAACACTGAAGTAGTAGAAACCCAAACATTTGCTTCGTAATTTATTATATGATATTACTTTGTAATAGCTTGTCCTTGAAAAATATTTTGTTCAGTTGAATATTATTCTTTGTAATGTCTTTTATCTATGATTGCAATGGTAGAGATCTAAGAAGATTCTAACGTAGAAAATCAACCCAACTGTCATCATCATTGGGTATTATTTTCAAAGACAATACTCTTCAGATCAAAAGTTAAAAAATGTGCTGTTTCTACTTACTCATCATTTCCTTGAACGAACGTGTTTTTTTTTTTTTATTAAACAAATTTTATATATTTAAATTATTAACACCTGTCTAGGGATGTGAAGGCATACTAATGATTAATGTTAAGGGTATGACTTTAAGTTTAATTCTAGGAAATAAAAGAGAACTTGAAATTTAGATAGAAATACAAGCATCAGTATTGTGTTTTTCCAAGAATGTTGGCAGTTTTTCTCTTCTATAGATATTTGGAATGTAAATTCTTCCCAGAAACTTAAAAAAAGAAAAAGAAAAACCTGTGATTAGTTGGGCATCGTCTTCTTACTGAATAACAAGCAAGGTACTAAGCTGGTGGATATTATTTATAAACAAAAGAATAAGAGGAATATTGAGATAATGCTTCCAGTGGCAATAAGTTGGCCACTAAAGTCTTAGAAGGCATTTTCAACCAGAAATTCTTAAGAAATTATATATTCATTAGATAGGGGTTCATAAGACTGTTCTTGAGTGATTTATTTTTATTGTCAAAGATTTTTGCCTTGTTTCATGTAAAGACTATCAAATTATTTCATTATTCACTTCAAAATCTTCCAAGAATCCTTTCTTCTATTCTGAGAATTTTAACTGAATTTATTGCATAAGAAATTGGATCATCATCTCTAAAAAATAATGATATATTAGAATTTTAATGTATCCTTTAACAGTTGAAAGCTGTGATATGTTTATTTATCCTGCCACTTTTTTAAAAGCAAAATTGAAATGAGGTAGCATACAGAAATAAAAATCCTATATGGGTAACTTTTTTTTAACAATAAAAGCCTATTTTGGTTTGAAATATTTGTCACTTTCATAAGAGTTTCGTAACACGTAATCTTATTTTACCACAGGTAAATGATAGGAAAAAGACACAGAGCTCTATTTCATGCAAATACACTTTGAATTTCATTAGTTCTTTGTTCTGAAACAAGATCTTAGTCTATTCTTCCATTCTTTTCCTGACCCAATCTATAAAGCCATTGTGTTTTGATCATTCAGCCAATCTGGGACACGGATACACATGCATTCCTCCCACACACTTTAAAAGTATTAAAGACTAACTACACCACTTCTCTGCGAAGTCAGGCCTATTGCCAAGCCAGGGGAATGTGGAGAATATTTTACTTGCAGGGACACCCTTGAAGGTCTAGTGGTGGACTGGAGTGACTGGCCATTGCTTCAGCTGAGAGTCACTGTAAGAGTTGGGAACAAACGTGCAGAAAGGAGAATGGCAACTGCATCAAGCAAAGAGCCCCCTACCCTCTCCTTGAGAACAGAGGAAGTTGGAAGGCAGAGGCAAAATATCCTGATTGTGAATGCTCATGTCACACCTTTAGATGCCTGAATCATGGAAATGATGCAAATACCAGTATCAAAGCTCCAGTCAGATTCTAACAGGGGACTTCAAATGGACCTCAGGGAGACAAGGTAGCTGAGGTGTGTCCATTCTCAGACTTTAAGACCCAAAAACAGTATAGTTGGGCCCCTTGGATAACACAAGTTTGACTTGTGCAAGTCCACTTATACACAGATTTTTTTCAGTAGCACATACTGCTGTACAACATGATCTGTGGATGGTTAAATCTGTGGATGTGGAACTCTGAATATAGAGAAAATGCCCCATGGATGGCCAACTCTTAAGTTATGTTCAGATTGTCTTCCTAATCCCCATGTTGTTCAAGGGTCAACTGTACTCACAATTTAAGATGAATAAAGGAAAAATAAGAAAGTCTATATGCAATAAAAATGGGACATAAAGGAAAGCATGGTATGCTATGTTTGATTGACAAAAAAGCCTATGTTCAAAGATTTTTCCCCCTAGTAACAGAAAAAATATTGGGTAACTTTACCTTCTTAAAGGAAATTAAAGAAAATCCTGACTCTATGAAATGGAGATAGCAATGAGATGATTAAAAAAAAAAAAACAACAACAACACACTGGACTGAAAAAAAGTTAGCATAAAATGCATTAAAGGAGAAAATGACACTGATGATCTTAAAACCACTTTGGAGGCAGAAAAGAGAATAATATAAAAGCCTCTGAATGGAGGACAGATTTCAGAATATCATATAGTTCAAAGCATGTGATTAAATACAAGATAATCAAGACTGTAGAAAAGAATGGAAATCCATCATTGAGATAATAGTCATGTTTGAATATGAAACAAGAAGAAATTCAACAGATAAAAATTCAAAGATAAACTATTGCTGAATTGAATGAGAACCTAAAACTACAGATTCATAGGATAGGGCTTATCAGCTAACACTCAGAAAAATTTTAATGAGCTCACTGATCTCTAAGAATAAGGAAAGAGTCCTTCATATAGCTAGACCAGAAGGTCACCTACAAGTGAAAAATTTAGTCTTGCTTTAATCTGTCAGCAAAAATAGCTGTTAGACAAAAGTGCAGCACTTGATACAGAATGTGCATCACAGACTAGGCTTCCTTACAGTCCTGTCAATGCAAAGTCAACAAAGGCTGTCAACTATGTGAACGGTCATGAATACATCATCTACATGTACATCCTGATGAATCTACTTGAGTATGTAATTTAGCGCAATGAAAATAAACCAAAAGGTAAACTTTATGAAAGTTCACCTCTGTATATATCTGAACACAGAATTAATGTTAAATGGTTATAGTTATAAATTATATACATAGTAATATATATTAATTGTTAAGAAGGAAAGCGGAGTATGATAACAATATTACGGGGACCAAAAATCCTATAATATAGCATGACAAAACTCCCAGAATGGAGATAAAAAAAAAATGACAAGATTGACTATCCTAATTTCTTCGTATCTCATTAAGGAAGAGATTCATTAGATTCTGTTGCAATGTAGAAAACAGAATTAAATAAACCATAATACAAATTCTCTAATAACTAATACTCCAGGGGAAAAAAAAAAATAAAAACAATACTGATTAAAATAAAAGAATGTCTCCCCTGAGAAGGGGAAACAAAGCTTTAGGAACCTGAGCCAGTCATCTGCTTTAAAAAGAAGTAAAAACAAAAAATTCAAAACAGGAAGTTTTATATATATATGTACACACACCAAGTAAATACAAATAAAAAGAAAGGTTCAGAATATCAATATCAAAGGAAGTCACATATAATAACTTTATACTGATGAAGGATTAACTTCACAATGGAACTCTAGATGTCATGAATATTTATGCTTCTAAAAATACTGTATAAAATACATAAAGCAAAACTTTCAGAAATATAAGGGGAAATAATAAACACAGTGAAAGTGAAAGTCGCTCAGTCGTGTCCGACTCTTGGTGACTCCATGGACTATATAGTCCGTGGAATTCTCCAGGCCAGAATACTGAAGTGGGTAGCCTTTCTCTTCTCCAGGGGATCTTCCTGACCCAGAAATCAAACCAGAGTCTCCTGCATAGTAGGCGGATCTTTGCCAGCTGAGCTATCAGTGAAGCCCAATAAACACAGTAGTAATGGATTTATATTTCATTTTCTCAGTCTTTGACAGACCAAGTAAACAAAATATATCTGAAGGTATTGAAACTATTTCTCTCTGTGTATTATATAAAATACATTTTTTCAGTCATCATTTTATGAGATGTCTTATAAGACAATAAGCATACCTCACTCAATTCAGAATACTAGAAACTAGGTAGACCACATACTTTAAATAGAACACAATAATACTATAAATAAAAACAAGGAATAAAAACTCAAACATAATTTAAAAAAAATATCTCAGAATGCCACTTCCAGAATGGTAAAGTAAGCTATCAAAGATCATCCCTGACACTGATGACAACTATAAACTCTGGACCAGACACCAAAAAAAAAAAACAACAAGCCCACTATCTTAATGATTCCAAATTGGAAACCAAAGAAAGCAAACAGGTGAGGGGAATCTAAATTTAGAGAAGTGGGAGGCACAGGGGGGCATTTTTTTCATTATTTGCAACTTTGCCCTGAAGATGGACCACAGGGCACCCTCCACAGTCCAGGAGGCTAAAAACTCTGATAGAAAGATTACCACCTCTTTGACCAGAGAAACTAAAAGGACCGGGAAATCACAGCCCACCTCCAGACTGGCAGATGGGAATTCCAGAGAGAAAAAAGCTGGAGAAAAATGTCCCCTAATCCTGGCTATGAAGACTTCACTTGCCTTAGGATGACCCCTAAGGTCTATAGACATGAGACAAAGTAAAAAATTTAAAGTGAGACCAGTTAGGAAGAACATTTTTTCCTCCATTAAGTTGCTCAGGATCAGAATGGAATAGGCAGACAACTAGGCTGCAAGAGATTACAGTCAATATGACTTGGCCAACATATATATACGAGAGGTAGGTGAGGTGAGACTAAGATGATTCCCAGGGTTTGTTTGTATGACCGAATGGACAGTGGTATTCAGATGCAGGAAGATTTCTTTGGGGAAAGTGTTAGGTTTAAGATACCTAAGAGAGAGTCCAGTGGGGAGAAGGGGGTAATACACATGGATCCACTCCAGTATTCTTGCCTGGAGAGTTCCATGGACAGAGGAGCCTCGTGGGCTACATCCCATGGAGTTGCAAGGAGTCAGACATGACTGAATGACTAACACACACTCTACTGCAAAATAGTTCAGTTGCTGTATTCATTTTTTTATTGATGTGTAACTAATTAATACAAATTTAACATTTTAAAGATATACTACATCCTTACTGTCTCACAACTTAGCTGGATCCTGAACTCAAAGTCTCACAAGGGTATTATTGAGGTGTCATTCAGGCTACATTCTTATCCTGAGGTTAACTGGGGGAAGAATCACTTCCAAGCCCACTCAGGTTGATGGCAAGATTCATTTCTTTGAAGTTGTAGAACTGTGGGTCTGGCTTCTTGATGGCTCTCTGCTGGAGGCTGCCCTCAACTTCTAGAGGCTACCATAAGTTCCTAGAGGCTGCTTTTAGTTCCTTGCCAAGTGGCTTTTCCAACATGGTTATTTATTTCTTCAAACCAGCAGGGAGTGTCTCTAGAGACTCACTCTAGATGCAAGGTACAGTCTTCTATGATGTAACATGATTATGGATGTAACATGCTATCATCTTTGCTATATTCTAATGGTTCCAAGTGTTGAAGAGGAAGAAATTTTCCTCTACCCTTCTAGGTTCTTCTGGCTGGTCCAAGAATTATATTATAGATTAAGAAGAGAAAATCAGAAGTGCAATAACATGTATATACAGGAAAGACCCAGGATAACTGTGTAACTTGCCAAACTACTCAAAACTCTCATCTTAAATACCATCTTTGGCTATAGACAAAAGAAAATATTGGCAGTAGTGGTTTGGGATTTCAAAGGAGAGGATGGCAATTCACATGGAGATGGGAAAGCAAAAGTTTAGTAAACACATGTATGCTGGGCCATGCAGAGACAATGGACTCAGATAGGAATTTTAACAAATGGACTTTGTTAGATTCCTCCCTGTCCACACACCTGCTTCACAGTGTAGTTATCTATGGTGATAGCTCCCTTCCTGCAACAGGTCCTTCTTTGAGACACTTAGGGAGAAGATCAAAGTTTCTTCCTGCTTTTTTTGAGTCTTGATTGTCTTCAGTTTGAAATAATCCATGTGCAAAAGGAGCATTTTGGGGTGGTTATTTTGCTCCCCTGCAGAAGCAAGCCAAAGGTCCCACACTCAGTGGGAGAAGGAACAAGGGCATGAGCACGAACATCTGGAGGCAGATCTTTTTTGGCTGTGCTGACTCCTTGTTGTGCATGTGAGGGCTTCTCTTGCTGTGGCATCTGGGTTTAGTCACTCTGTGGCACGTGGGATCTTAAGTTCCCTGACCAGGGACCGAACCCAAGTCTCTTGTATTGGGAGATGGATTCTTAAGCACTGGACCACCAGGGAAGTCCCTGAAGACAGAGAGCTTGATGGAAACTTAGAGTCTGTCCACCATAGTTCCTTAAAATGGCATTGTGCATATCTATTACCCAGCAGAAACCTATGGGACCTTCTCGGGACAGACTCTTGATCCCCCATCCTCTGCTTTAGCTAGTTTCTGAAGTACCTGGATAAAAGTATCTGATGCACAATTTCTGAACCATTTTACAGACAGGAAAACCTCCACCAAATGAAAGACAGTAACTACTTGATGACTATGAGCATGCAGTCCCCAAGTCACCTGGAGCCTAAGAATTGATAATGTTAACCCCTGTGACACAGCCTTGTTACGTCACCACCAACCAATCAGACAATTGCGCATGAGCTGATCACATACCCTGTGACCCTCCTCCCTTACCTGGCCTTTAAAAATGTTTTGCTGAAAGCTTTCAGAGAGTTTGGGGTCTGGGGGCCATGAGCCACCTGTCTCTTTGCATGGCCCTGCAATAAACCTTTCTCTGCTCCAAACACTGATGTTTCGGTTTGTTTGGCCTGTACATTGGGCACATGAACTTGTGTTTGGTGACATCCACATCTGGGAAGTCAATGCTTACAGCATGCACTGTGACCCAACATTTTTGACTGGAAATACTGGTGTTCCAAAAAACATATTCTGGGAAATGCCACATGAGAAGGAAGTAAACCCCATGTACAACAAGTAAATTTGAATTCCTGTTCATTTTCACGTGCCTCTTTTCCCCATTTGCTATTCCTCTATACACATAGAAACCTTTTTTATGTGACTTTATTAAAAGTCAAGTCATAAGAAGTATCGTTATAAAAATTATTTGCTCAGCTGCTCAGTGGAATCATTGCTTCTTACCACTATAACTAAGTTTATTCCAGCTTTTTATGTTATTATTATATGAAGAATAAGAACTCCAGTTTCATGAACTTGTGCCTCCACATTGTAATACTTTTTGATGAAGACTATCTCATTATGAATTACTGAGGCTTGTATCCCAAGAGGGCTCATTTTTCCTTGAAATTCTGCCCAGAGTTCCCTCTGGAACTCAGACAGACATCTGGGACCATTCTAGGGAACAGGTACCCTGCTATTCTCTACTTTTCCAGAAAATTTTCTCCCTCCTCCCCAATAAGTCAATCCAGTTAATAGATACCACGAGGCCTTGGTTTCAGTTTGCTTTACAGACCCACCCAGAGAGTTTAAATACTACATTTGTTTTCTTGAAAAAATAATTACACAACGTGAAAGTTGTGAGTTAAGTTTGATTTGGGGAAAAATGAGGACTGCAGCTTAGGAGGCAGCATTTCCTATAGCTCTAAGACACTGTTCTGGAGGAGATAGGGTGGGGGTGTGCAGCTAGGATATGTAGGAGTTTTGCAAAAAAGCGTAGGTAGACAGGAACATCAAAAGATTACTGCTAATTAAATAAAGCAGATATGTCAACTGAAGTAATTTAGCACTTTTCTATGTATGGAAAGATGCAAGAGTCTGGGTTTGCTGAAATCATTCCTCTGATATATACCTCACCTATATGGGACCAGTATCCTGTGTTTTCACATCCTGAGTTTCCTCAGGGCTCACCATAGGGAGTGGCTGCAGTCTGGTGGCTGCTAGATAGCAGGTATTCTTTCCTTCCTGAATTCCCTCAGGGCTCATCCATGCAATCACTGATGACTGTGACATCATTTACTGATCTGGCAGGAAATTTTCCATTTCTCAGGCTCACCTAACACCCTTGCTATAATACCACCTTTGACGTATTTGACATTTTGGGTGTGACCATCTCTTCTGTAGAGACCTCCATAATATGTAAGAGGCCAGTTAAGAGAGAGGCGGAGGAATGTAAGAATGTCACCTCCCGTATCGGTAAACAAAGAATGTTGTGCCATCAAGCTACCAGCCACTATAATCACCCAGACAGTCCACCCTGAGGGGATTCAGGATGGAGAAAAACCAGAAACTGGCCTTAGATAACTGAGGTACATATTAGAGGAGTGATTGCATTGAGCCCAGACTCTTGTAATTTCCCAAACACAAAAAAGTGCTAAATTTTTAAATCTGAGATATCTGGTTTTCTTTAATTAACTGTAATCTTTTGATATTCCAACTACCTAGCTTTTTTTCTTTTTTTAAACAAAAACAACAACAAAACACCTCTTATACATCCTTGCTACTCCCTTAACCTCTTTGACTCAATCTCTCAGAGCCATCTGAGAGGCTGTCTCCCAGGCTTAAGTGCTCAGCAAGCCCACTAAAATAAATATATTTTATTAAAAATGTAATTCTCAACTTTTAGGTTGTGCCTTTCTTTTTTCAGTCAATAACACCTGTTAAAAAACAAAAAATGTCCCAAGATCCAGAGAGTAGACCCTGCATGGCTACGATAGTCTATGCGGGATGTGTGTGCATGTATACTCAGCCCTGTCTGACTCTTGTGACCCCTTGGGCTATAGCCTGCCAGCTTCCTCTGTTCATGGAATTTTTCCAGGCAAGAATACTAGAATGGGATGCCATTTCCTTCTCCACTCTGTGGGGGTGGGGATGGTTAATTAAGAGAACTGATAAACCTCTCTCATTTGAGGAAGCTGGAATTCAGCAGGTTTCAAATTATGTTCTGTGTAGTCCTGAGGCTGAGGGAATTTCCTCTAGGTTGCTTCCAGGGACAATCTAGAGATTGATCCAGAGCATTCCATCCACATAGGGCCCGGATCAACATAAGGCAATCTACGATTGAAGACTGTGAGATGGTTTTACTGTCTGAGCCAGCAGAGCTTCCCTGGTGACTCTAGTGGTAAAAAATCCACCTGCAAGGCAGGAAATCTGGGTTCGACCCCTGGGTTGGGAAGATGGTGTTAAAACAAAAATTGCACTGGACAAAGTTAAACAGCTAAGGATGACTTCATTCTGGATATTGCAATTGGAGAGACAGACTGGACTCAACTCCACTAAACCAAAAGGCAGGAGGGGTTTTTAAGTACTAGGATGAGCTGGTGGAAAAGCACTGGAGGACAACCACTGTGGGAAGCTGGTCACTGGGATATGTAAGTACAGTGAGTTATTCCTGAGCTTGCACATTTTTCCTTCTGTGTTTAGGCCATTTGTGTTTGCCGTAAAGACTGGGAGATAGGATGCTATCTTCTTTTATGTTCACAATTCAAAGAGATGGTTTCCAGGTCCTTAAGAAAGACATTCCTGGGTTATAAATCTGGCAAGAGGATTTTAAAAAGATTTACATCTTAACGAGACAGAAAGAATTTACAGTGTTAAGTTTTCTAAAGTGAATGTTCTAAGGAAAGACAGGTCAGGGCCTCGAATCAGAAAGTTAAACCTGTCTAAAGTTTACCAAAGCTATAGCAAAGTTAAGCTCTCTTATTCAATGGTAAATTAGCCAAGGCCTTCAGGAAATAAAAGATCCAAATTAGAAGACCCTCTCCTTACACGTTCCCATTAGAAACAATCTACAAAATAAAGCAAAACAACTTAATTTTTACTGGGATATTCCCTAAATCATGATGCAGAGCACTGATAAAGTGGGCTGGAACAATAGGTATCCCACCTTCCTTTGTATGCTTAGTTGCTCAGTGTCCAACTTTCTGTGACCCTATGGACTGTAGCTCACCAAGCTCCTCCGCATGGGATTTCTCAGACAAGAATACTGGAGCAGGTTGCCATTTCCTCTCCAGGGGTCTCCCCTGGCTCAGGAATTGAACCCACATCTCTTGTATCGCCTGCATTTGCAGGCAGATTCTTTACCACAAGCACCAACTGGGAAGCCTTCCTTTAAGGCAACCTAAAGCTTTCCCCATTTCAGCAAGAAAGGGAGGTACTGATGAGAACAAAGGCCCAAGAGCTGGCCAAATGACAGTATCCTAGTGAAGATACACAGGATAGAGAGGATGAAGAACTAAGAGCAACCACATGTCTGTATTCATTCATGATTCTGCTCATGAGCAAACATGCTCAGAGCCAATTGCATTAAGGACTATTCTTCAGATATATGCCCAGGAGTGGGATTGCCAGATCATATGGTAGCTCTTCTTTAAGGAACCTCCATTCTGTTCTCCATAGTGGCTGAACCCATTTACATTCCCACCCACGCTGTAGGAGGGTTCCCTTTTCTTCACACTCTCTCCAGCATTTATTGTTTCCAGAGAGAACCATAATTCTTAAAGATACAAGTGCCCCAATGTTCATTACAGCACTATTTACAATAGCCAGGATATGGAAGCAACCTACTAATAAATGTCCATTAACACAGGAAGGGATAAAGAACATAGGGTATACATACATAATGGAATATTACTCAGCCAAAAGAAAGAATGAAATAATGCCATTCACAGTAACGTGGATGGACTTAGAGATTGTAACACTGAGTGAACTAAGTCAGACAAAGGCAAATATTGCTTATATGTGGAATCTAAAAAAAAAAAGGGTACAAATGATTTTATTTACAGAACAGAAATAGAGTTACAGATGTGGGAAATACACTTATGGTTACCAGGGAGAAAAGGGGAGGAAGGATGAACAGGAAGATTGGGATTGATATATGCACATTACTATACATAAAATAGATAATTAATAAGGACCTACTGTATAGCACAGGGAACTCTACTCAATGCTCTTAATGGCCTCTTTGGGAAAAGAATCTAAAAAAGAGTGGATGTATGTGTATGTATAACTGATTCACTTTGCTGTATACCTGAAACCTACACAACACTGTACATCAACTATACTCCAATAGAAATTGTTTTAAAAAGAACTATTCTTCCCTGGGGAAGCAGGCAAGAGAGTTAAGGAGAATAATAAAGGAAACTTCAAAGAACATATTGCTATATGGGCTCTGATTTTAATAAAATATTTCGGCAACCAAACAATAAAAATTAGAAAATCTGAGCTTGAAAGACCTCTTCCAGTTGAAACATGTAATATAATCTATATCTGTCTTCTACTGTGCTTGAATTTTACTCTGTTCAGTTTTACTTAAAATAATGGTTTATGGTTTGGGCTCCATGATTCACTGGAATTTTGAAATTTGCAGAAATGGAAATGTAACTGAGCAGAACCCTCTGGGGCTTTCCCAGGGCAGATCCCTCCCCCATATCCTCTGCTTTTGCTCCTCTTTGAAGTACCTAGATAATAGTATCTAGTGCACAGTTTCTGAGTTATTTAACAGATGCTAAAACCACCACCACATGGAAGAAATTAGCTCCTTGACAACCATGAGCACATGCCTCCCCATATCTACTATGCTTAAGGATTGATAGTGTTAACCCTGTGACACTAACCTGTTACCTCACCATCAACAAATCAGAGAATTGTGAGAATTGTGTACAAGCTGATCACATACCCTGTGACCCCCGCCCCCCTCACCTGACCTTTACAAATACTTTGTTGAAGGGGACACTGGCTCAGTCCCCAAACAGAAGGATCCCACATGACATGGGACAACTAAGCCCACGAGCTAAAACTCCTGAAGCCCATGCAACCTAGAGCCTGTGCTGTGCAACAAGAGAAGCCACCTCCATGCGAAGCCCACACACGACGACTAGAGAGTAGCCACTACTTGCCACAACTAGAGAAAGCTGTGCATAGCAACGAAGATCTAGCACAGCCAAAACTAAAAATAAATACTTTTTAAAAAATGCTTTGCTGAAACCCTCCCAGAAGTTTGGGTTTTAGAGCAGGAGTCACCCCATACTCCTCATATGGAGGCCTTTACAATAAACACTGCACTTTCCTTCACCCCAACCTTGTGTTAATTGACTAGCTTTACTGCACGTGGGCAAGTGGACCCAAGTTTGGTTTATTAACAAAAATTGATCAAATTCTTTGCATAGTTTGACCCATCTGAAGCACAGAGAAATGTAGAAAACTGTTTTGAACCTTGAGAATCATACAGATGTGCCCCAACTGATACAGTGTATTAAAAACTGCATTGAGATTCTGAATTACTGCTTTTTTCCCCAACTTCTTTTCTATCTTGATTATCCTCATTGAAACATTTGGCCATTCAAGTCAAGACTGAATAGTAACTGAGCATCTGGGCATAGTTTCCATAGTTTCTATAGCAGCTGAATGAGATTGAGTTGTATTTGTGTTGAAAGTGTGAGTCATCAATTTGAGGTTTGTCATAGTTATAGCAAAAGACCTTGGTTGAGACAAAACTGGAGACAGACATTGCAATAACAATCAATTCTTGGATAATTTTCTGGGTAAATTCAGCACACTTGAACACAAAGCTTTCAAAACAGTCTTTAAATTAAATTTGTTATAAAAGAAAAGATAGAAGCATTCAAATATGGTTTTGGAACAAATGTTAATCTCCAAATGCCAAAAGATATTTTTGCTGAGAGTTTCTGGAAAGATTATCTGGACATGTGTTATTTTAATTTAGATGAGTATTCTCTGAATAATCCTGTCATATGAGGCTAAGAGCCCAGGTTATGGAGAAAGACTACTTGAGTTCTAATAGCAATTTTTGCTGTACTAATGTGGCCTAGGGCAAGTTATTTAACTTCTCCGTGCCTCATTTTCCTCTCACATAAAATGGGAACATGGGGATGTGTAAGAGAAATAAGCATGATTAGCATAGAGGAAAGTGCTAATTCAGGATTTATTATTATTTACAATCTGTACTTTTACAAACTCCACAGATTTGTTATCAAAATATTAATCTCATTTTAAAATGTTTGATTAAACAAAATAAGTTTTTTATTATTTTATATTTTTAAAATGTGTCCACACATTTTGAATATTCTGTTTGTCATTAAATAGCCACTTTTATTATCATTGTCGACTATCATGGCTAATTGCCTAGCTATATTAAGGTGATACACTATTTTGATCTGAATTACTCGTGTTAGTCACTCAGTTGTGTCCAGCTCTTTGAAACCCCATGGACAGTAGCCTGCCAGGCTCCTCTGTCCAAGGGATTCTCTAGGCAAGAATACTGGAGTTGGCTGCCATTCCCTTTTCTGATCCCTCTTCCTGATCCAGGGATCAAATGCAGGTCTCCTGCACTGCAGACAGATACTTGTATGATCTGAATCACCAGGTAAGCCCAAATGCAGGGCCCTACTAGGAATTACTCAAATTCAAGTTTATACTTGAGAATATGATTTTCAATCTTTGTTGAACTTTTCACTACTTAAAAGAATTTATTTGCTGACACAAAATGATTCCACATTAGTGGAATAAAATCATAGTTTAGGGTAACTCTTTTTATTTACTTTTCTACAAAAGTGTTTTCAGTTTCAAATACATGTCTTGAGACATTTCTTGATTGATGCAATGTTTGAAAGATAGAAAGGTTGATTTCTTTGATTATTACTTAAGGAAATAGGTTGGAACATGGGGTTGCTTCCCAGTTCTCACTGATCTGTTTTCATAATTTAGCTTCATTACTTTATCTGAAGTTATTTCCTAGAATACCATGAACAACCATATTTCATATAAACATAAAAATAACCAAAACCTAAGAGGAAAAAAAACCTTTTTTTTTCATTCTATTATAGAGTCTAACCCATCTTATAGTTTTCTAATGATATTACTACCACTTCGTGGTAACCTGTTGTTTTGCCTGACTCCTTAACTCCTTAATGTAAAATTTATTCTAACCTCATTTTTCTGGTTTTTATTGTTCTGTAACTCTTTCTATACCAACCCACAACCTGGCCCCCACCGCTAAAGTTAATAGGTCACCTCCTTCTGGTCATTAATGGAAGTAGAACATTAAATAGGAATGAATCCAATACTAACTGAAATACTGGACTGCTACCTGAAATCAACAACAGTGTAACCCAATAGTAAAACTAGACAATACCTGAGGTGACTACTGTGTTCTCAGTCACCTTTGCTTTTAATGGAACTAGGCCTGCAACAGAGAAGCAGAACTCCTACCCTTGTGATAGCATTACATGGCTCTGTCCTTTTGACCATGCTGATTGTCTCTAGGGTAGACACTTGACCCTAACTGGGCTGGTAATATCCAAACAACTGGAAACTTAGGGTGAAGTCACTCACATACTGAAAATATTTAGAGTTGAGTCACGTCAACGTCAGAGCCTGGAAGAAAGCATGAACTCCCACCCTGCTACCTACACTTTGAGTAAACTGCTATGAACATTATCATTATTATCTATTTTCTAACATTTCTTGAGCATTAGTGGGTCAGGGGCTATGCTAGGTAATCACTGAGCTGCTGCTGCTGCTGCTAAGTCGTTTCAGTCGTGTCTGACTCTGTGCGACCCCATAGACAGCAGCCCACCAGGCTCCCCCGTCCCTGGGATTCTCAAGGCAAGAACGCTGGAGTGGGTTGCCATTTCCTTCTCCGATGCATAAAAGTGAAGAGTTGAAAGTGAAGTTGCTCAGTCGTGTCTGACTCTCAGCGACCCCATGGACCTCAGCCTACCAGGCTCCTACCAGGTCAAAATCATGGGATTTTCCAGGCAAGAGTACTGGAGTGGGGTGCCATTGCCTTCTCCAAGGTGATCCCTGAACATTAGGTCATATAATCCTTCAACATAAGGAAACAGATTTTGTGAGGTTAAATAAATGGTCATACATCCCCTAGCTAGTCAGTAATAGAGCGAGTGAGTGAAAGTCACTCAGTCGTGTCCGATACTTTGTGACCCCATGGACTATACAGTCCATGGAATCCTCCAGGCCAGAATACTAGAGTGGCTAGACTTTCCCTTCTCCAGGGGATCTTCCCAACCCAGGGATCGAACCTAGGTCTCCTGCACTGCAGGTGCATTCTTTACCAGCTGAGCCCCCAGGGAAGCCCATCAGTGATAGAAACACTGTACAAATCCAGAACCTGTTTCTTAACCATTCATTTATGCTTTACTTCAGCAAATGCTTATTAAACAACTTCCAAGTGGCAGGTAAGTTTAAGAGAATGGAAATGTGTACACCAATATGCTTGACTATATTTTGTAAAATCTGATTTTTCACCCAAAGCCACCCTTTCTTGAAGGTTATTATGTAGATATTTAGGAAAAACATCAGTTTTACTCATCTCACTTTTTGGTTTCTCTATGATTTGTCTGGAATCTAGAATTTTTTTTTAAAGTAAAATTGTAAATACATCCCTACTTTATACTCAGTAAAACCTATTTCCCTAAATCCTGAACCACCAGACATATTCAAAAAGAACACAAATCAATCTGGGAATAAAGCCTTAGATGAATGGTGGGAAATTTGACATAGATTTATTGAACTAGCCTTCACAGAGGACCAAGGACCCTTGAAAATTGCTACAGCCCATGTCAATCTGAAAAATAACAAACTGCTATCCTCTAATATGTGATAGTCTCTATGCTAACTATAGTTTGAAGAGCTTACATGAGTTATTTTAAAATATATGCAATTAGCTACAGAGTTACTGCATCTTCTTAGGGCCAACAGAAAGCTAAAATAAAAGACTAGAGCTGTTTGCTTAGCATACTTGGACTTGAATGCAAAGAATTAAAGGGAGACAATGTGGTCTAGATTTTGGTCACTGACATTCCCTAGTAGTTGGAACAAAATTGCCAGTGATGGATCCTAGGGAGTGAAAATAATATCTGGTTACTGAGATAATTTTCATAGCTATTTATGTTACCATTCCAACTTCAGCAGTGGTTCCTAATACTTGAAACATTTAGATAAGAAAATTACAAGCTTTTCTGAGAAGTATTAGGAAGTAATAGGAGAGGAAAATTAATGGTCTTTAAGCATTTGGCTCATTCAGCATTAGCCAAGTAATTAGATAGACGACACAGCCAGGCATGAGGCGGTTAGAGTTTATGTATGCATTTCAACATAGTTTGTACGTTAAACTGTGTCTGACAGAACAATCATGCATCTGGGTCATACAATCTATGGTAAGAAGCTTAATGTAATTTGGTTAAACTCATTTTTATAAAAGTAAGCTTACCGTATAAAGAATTTGTGTATTCAAAGGTCGAAGCACGATACTGGGGTTAGTTGTTTGTCCCACTGGAAAAATTATGGTACAGATATTATTATCCCCATTTGGCAGATTGGACTCTTGAAACAAAGTAAGATTGTAAGCTTTATCTCAGGATTACTAACTCAATATTCTAAATAAGAGAGGACATATTCAATATTTTATATTGGTTATTCTTCTTTGTTTATTTCTGTTCATATGTTTGACAAGTATATTCAAATAAAAGTTACACTATTTTAAAGTTTGATTAAAAATTGAAAAAAGTAGAAAAGAAAGGAAGAAATTGTGGTAGAGAAAGGAAAAACGTTGTAGGAAAAGTGAAATATCAAAAGGTAAGGAAGAACATTGGTATAAAGTCCTATGTCAAAATTTAAAAAAATCTTTGCTTAGAGAGCAAGGAAATAATCAATAAATAATAGTATACCTCAGTAAACATTGTGTTGATAACAGAATAAAATGAGCTTAAAAACCAAGCAACTAACACTATCTCTTATATTTTCTATCACAGCATATTTGACATTGCACTTATTGACTTCACATAAAAATTAGAGAAATATAGATGGAAAATTCTGAATGCAGATAAGATGGACATCTTAGCATTATATTAAAGAAAGAAGTTCAAAACAGTGACAGAACTCTTTATTCATTAGAAAAAATATTCTATCCTAGTATAATCCAGCCATATGGTCAAAGCATTCAAGGGGGAGATATAAAGAAAGTAACAAGGTTTCTCTCTTTTCTCTGCACATCCTAGCATTAAGCTCTTTCAGAATAGGGATGAACTTCTAGCCCAGTAGTGGTTAATGTGTAGGGCGGGAGCTAAACAAACTCAAAAACCAAAAATGCAAAAAACAGTACCATTCCTTCTCCAACTGAAATATCTGGAAATTGACCAGTAATGTTGATTGTCACAATGACTGAAACTTGCTACCTGACCTCATGGCCTGAAGGCCAGGGATCCTATTGCTTTATAGGGGACATTACTAATATGATGGAAAATCACTCACCCCAAATTCCATTGCACCGCCATTAAGAGATACAGGAGAGGTAACAATTACCTGTCCCTCTTGGATACAAGTCTGCCAGACGTTTTTAACCTAGGATGACAATACTGTTTAGATAGTAACTTTTACATCTAATTTCTTCACCTCTATCATCCAGGAGATGGTGAAGGACAGAGAAGCCTGGTGTCCTGCAGTCCATGGGGACACTCTTTTCACAAAGAGTCAGACGTGACCGAGCAACTAAACATCAATCAATCCAGGACCTAACTTATCCCAGTGCACATCCATAAGTAGTGCTCAGTAGAAATTTGCTGTAACTCTATCCAATAAAATGATGAAGAGAGAGGTTGGCCTGATGTTAAGGTGGACTTTAGAGTGTTGTTGTTTTCAAGTGGTGTCACTTGCTGGTCAATCATTCTTTGCTTAGACTTTGAAATTTAGTGACATGATCACATCAATTCATTTAGAGACAATAAGAGTTTGAAGTAGTGAATCACATGAAAGAACTCATGAATCTGAAAGTTTCAGACATTCTCATTCTGCCCTTGGGTAGGTTCTAAATGAGTACAGGCGAAGCAGGGCTGCCATGTAGGGGTGTGCAGGTTGTATACAGAACAACTGGCAGGGACCCCATTTACATGGACTACTGTGCAAATGATGTCCTTAGAGCTGTGCAGCCCAATCTTATGCAGCAACTTAGAAGTATTGCTTGGTGGGCATAGAATTGAAGGAGGTTAATATTAATAAAAATTACCGTAAGTTTATGAGATCTTCATTGCCACTCCTCACTTTATGTGAATTTTTGTACACACAATAGAAATTATTAGATTTACTTTTTCTTCTAGACCATAGTGGAAGTGTAATACCAATTTTGCCCTCTAGAGTCCAGTAAGAATAATGTAGTATCTCCTGACTGTTTACTAAGTGCTGCTGCTGCTGCTGCTAAGTCGCTTCAGTCGTGTCCAACTCTGTGCGACCCCATAGACGGCAGCCCACCAGGCTCCCCCATCCCTGGGATTCTCCAGGCAAGAACACTGGAGTGGGTTGCCATTTACTAAGTGCTAGGGATTAGTTTAAGAATACCATGTTTTAAAATTAACCTTCAGAACAATCCTATAAGGTAGGTAACTATTATTCTGTTAGAGATAAGGAAATGGAGACAAAAATATTAACTCGTATATCCAGCATAAGTGGAAGTGAGGAAAGTACATGAATTATGCTTGGCACATGGCTGGTACTAAATAGAGAGGTAACTGTGACTGCAGCAAGTTAATCTCGGTATTTTATGTTGCTCCAGAATTGACTCCATCTTGAAGGGAGACCTTTGTTTTTTTTTTTAAATGTTATTCATAAGTTTAAATTCATCGACAACCCCTCTACACACTGAAAAAAGTAAAAGCAGATGAATTACATAAAGGAGTGCTTGATTGTTATCTGTGACCCTGGCAAATAACACCAAACAAAAATGGTATTTCATGCAAAATGACATGTACATTGGTTATGGGAAAAAAAAAAAACTCTACCTGTTGAATCATCCTAAATAGTAAGTGGAGGATATAATTATAAGAAAGAACTCTGACTTCTCCTCACACTTGAGTTTGAGATGTTTCCAAGCTTCAGGGAAGAATTGAATTTCTTTGGCCAGCTGTGGTTTTTTTTTTTTTGAATTCTCTTTTCACATAGTGACTATTTTCTTGCCCATAAATATCTTGTCTTTAAAGGGAAGGGCAACAGTATGTGGAAAAAAACAAAATGAAATGACAAATTACATATTCAGAAACCAATATTGAAAATAAGCAACGAATAGTTCCCTGGATTAATACATAAAATATATGAAATATTACAAAAAGAAAATATAAGCACAGTGAGACATTTTCTGGAAAAATTGAAAAGTTCTCTTTGCTAAAAAAAAAAAAATAGTTCCATCGGCTGACTAGGAAAAACAGATTTTAAAATTCATTAGAGTAAGCAATTCTAGGGATGTGCCTTAGGGAAACTTCTATGTACAAATCAAATTGGATGTCAGGCTGAGCTCCTGGGAGAATACAATTAAAATTATAGGATCAGGGAGCATAACTATATAAGGAAAGCCCTGGTATACAGTCCTTGGATGGAGTGGTGGGGGCTAAGCCTTAACTTGTATACAAATTGAAACCATTATAAGGTCTGTGGTCTCTGAAATACATATGAAACTGCTTAATAGACTCTTATGTTGGCTGCAATATTAACCCAAATGCAAAGTAAAAAACTCAACAGTGAAGTCATAACATTTCATTTGGCACCTACTATGTGCCTAGCATTCTGCTACGGAATTGGACTACAGCAGTCTATACCCTCAACGAGTTCAAAATCTGAGGAAGACGCAAGTACACAGCATGTCATTATTAACCTCAACCCTTGCCCCACCAATGCCATGAAATATGAGGACCTGATCCAAATTAAGCCAAAGACCACACCTCACCACTGACATAGCTGATTGGTTTAATACAATTTGCTGACTTAAGCTGGACCTGTCAAATCCTTCTGCAAAAATTAGCATTGGATAATCAAAGATAGTGAGGTTAATGTCTTTGGGAGACTGAATCTTACATACAAAATTCCAAAACTTGAAAGAAAACAGGAGTAAGGATGAGTCAAAATGTTTACCTACTTGAGACGGAAAGCCTGATGGTGAGTGACATTTTTTCGAAGATAATCTGTTTCCCACACATGGTGAGGGTCAGAGATCCTGGTTTTCCAGGTGTTTCTGAGGTCTGAGATGGGTCTTGTCCTTCCAATTCATTGCTCTTCAGATCGTCACCTCAGATATATAGCTGGTTTCCATCATCTTATCACTAGCCGTGAAGTCTAAAGGATGTGACTGGCAGTGTATCAACTGAATCAGAACCTTTTCTACTTTATATTCAAGTCTCCTTCTCTCTGGATTTTCAGGGAACACTGTTTAAGGGAAGACTCTTTGTACAAATCAAATTAGATTTGCCAAACGGTACACCTGGAGGAATGCAATTAAACTCACACACCAGGCAGACTATCTATAGCAGTTACTGAGCTGAATGCTTCATAATTTTTTATGTAGAAGTTTGGGAGAAATGGAAAACATGAACCTTCACCATCAGATGGAAACTTTCTTCCTGTCATGTGAAAATTCTTCTTCCGGTGATCAATAACTATTAACAATTTCAATCATCTGATGTTCAAGATCTGAGAGTGGGAAAAACTGTCTTACACTTCTAGATAGACCACAGCTCCCTGGAACATCAGGCTAGGAGACCTTGGAGAGGAAGATCTTCAACCTAAATTATACCAGGTGCAGGAAAGTTCTGTGGGAAGGAAGCTTGACTAGTCAGAAGATCTAGGTTGCTTAAGAGGCTTGCAATCATAATTATAATATATAAGGTCAAGCAAACATATCAATCTGGTGGCATTAGTGGTAAAGAACCTGCCTGCTAATAGAAAGATGAAAGTGATAGGAGTTCAATCCCTGGGTCAGGAAGATCCCCTGGAGGAGGGCATGGCCACCTACTCCAGTATTCTTGCCTGCAGAATCCAATACACAGAGGAGCCTGGTGGGCTACAGTCCATGGGGTCACAAATAGACTAGTAGGCACACACCAATCTTATCTTCCTAACATGAGAAAGATCAATTATGACAATGGACATAAGAGTGAAAAGCAACTGATTAATACAATTCACGTCAAGGCTGTATATTGTCACTCTGCTTATTTAACTTATATGCAGAGTACATCATGAAAAATGCTGGGCTGATGAAGCACAAGCTGGAATCAAGATTGCCGGGAGCAATCAAGATTGCTCTGACAAGTCCAAGGTACCTTACAGGCCAGCAGTACTGAAAGATTTTAGCAGTGGAGCATGTCCAAATAGAACCTTATAAGAACCCCTGTCTAAAATACATATAGGTGATATTTCTTTAATATAAATTCAGTTATAAGTTTAAATTGTTAATATTTATGTTTCTTAAGGTATGTAATCAATGAAGATACTGAGCGTGTTTCAAAACATATGTGATGGGGATTATGAGTAAATGTTTTAGGCATGTCAGTCTTTGTATTTGTGAAAATTAAATATTTTCAATCATTCTTCAGAATATAGTTTAAAATTTATACATCCTCCTCCATTTAGAGTTGAATCACAGGTACAGAATTAGAATAGCTATCTTACTGTAACCTACAACATTGCAACATTGCATGAATCTTAAGGTTTGTGATAAAACTTACAATAACATTTATTCGATTCATTTAAAAGTTCATCAATATTTTATGAAGTAAAAGCATGAGTTTACAGTCTAAAATACTGATCAAGAAAATGCCAATCAATATATTTAAAAAGAACACAATACAATTTTAAGTCAATTCAAGTTCACATTTTCTGAAAATGTTTATGGATGTTCTTTGGTTCCGGTTGATTAAATCTGATTGAACAATTTGGAATGAAATTAGGTGTCCTCATATTACTGATAATTTGTCTTACTACAATCAGTGTAAGAACCACTTTACATTTTGAGCTTCCATAAGAAATCTTTGAAACTAGATTATAATACAGCTAAGTCCAACACTAGGTGGAGAGAATAACTTCTAATTTAAAGTGATTTTCAAGGGCATCAGTTAAAGTTCTCCTTTTAAAGTATCTCATTCCAGCATCCCCTCCCTCTCCCTTTTTCCCTCCCTCCCTTCCTTTCTTTCAGAAAAGTTTTTTTTCCCCCTCCCTACTTAATGATATAATTCCAAAGGGAATAAAAATTCTGTACATGAAACAGAAGTACTATGCCCAATGAAGGTCTATGTGTTCATTAGCCAATAGTTACTGAGCATTTGCTGTATAATCTACTTGAACTGGATGCTTTAAGGCTCTGTTTTCAAGTATCTTAGCCACTAACTACATGAAGCTAAGTACACTTAAATAAAATGAAAATTCAGTCCCTCAGCTGCCCTAGCCACACTGCAAGTGCTTGTAGACTCATGTGGCTCTAGGCTCTGGTGCTGAACCGCCAGCGCTAGGACATTTCCATCATCACAGGAAGATCTTTTGGACAGCGCTGCTCTAGGAGATCCTAAAAGTATAAATCTCAGTTTCTGCCTTAAGGATCCTTTTGTATGTTTAGGAGAATCAGACTAACATACATGAAGCAATAGGTCATTGGTGTGGAGAAGTGGGCAAGTTTCCTGTTAAGGCAAAGTGGAACGGACTCTAAGTGCTTTGGGAAATATGCCACAATTTCAGAAGTTAAAAAAAAAAAATGAATGCACTTACAGAATGAAGACAAAGGAGTAACTGAGTGAACAAACCTGCTCTACTACTAAGACAGACGGGAGGTGGTCCTGCTTAAGAATTTGATAAGATGCCCATGTGTGGGACCTTTCCAGTGGCCCAGGGTTAGACTTCACCTCCCAAAGCACGGGGTGCGGGTGGGATCCCTGGTGGGGGAGCCAAGATCCCACATGCCTCTTGGCCAGAAAACCAGAACATAAACAACAGAAGCAATACTGTAACAAATTCAGTAAAGACTTTAAAAGTGGTCCACATCAAAAAAATCTTAAAAGAAAAAAATACCTATGAGTATAAAACTCAGTATTTCACCTGGGTTTATGTGGCTCTGAGAAAGCAAACATCATAAAGGCATGTAGTTCAGCAGTAGGAAGATGTTTCTCATGCCCAGCAGGCATCAGGGGGAAAAGTTGGAATGAATTTGAGAAAATAGCTGAATACAACGTTGCTTCATACCCCCCAGCATAAACTCCTTTGTGAAAAATACCACCTTGCAAATTAAAGGACAGCTAGGGAGCTGTTTCTTTACCTTTTTTTTTTTTTTCTTTTTTTAGGTTAGAGCCTTTTCAAATTTTACTGTCTTTTCAAAATCAACATCTGCCCCTAGGAAATGTGTATGTGCTTATATATACATTGATGTGTATCTGTGTTATGTCTCTTTCACAAAATTATCCATGGAAAACTATTTCTCACTCACCTGGATTGCAAATCTTGAAAGGATACTTACTTTAAAGAGGCCGTACTTCCTTCCCTTAGAATTTCATGCAGATCTTGAAAAGCATAGGCTACTACCAATGATCTTGATGGTGACTTTAGGGCATTTTTTTTTTTTAGAAAAAAGAATTATTCAGGCATGGGAAAACATATTGCTGGGCCAATGGGGGTGGGTAAAGCCCCAGAGTGCATTAAGCAGCCATGAGGACTGTCCAGGATATGGGATTTGTTTTTTCTCTGATATTTTGTAATATTAAATAGCCCAAGCCCAATTGGGGATTATACCATAATCTCCTGTCTGGCTTGAGCCAGTTTACACAATGAATAAAAGTCAAACATAATTATAAGCAATTTTACTTATAAATTAGAACTAAGACACATGAGTACCTCATGCCCTAAAGTTAATAGGGCCTGGAATTAATTCCTAAGACAATCTTAGCACCTAGGGACTCTGATTCTTTGACCCTGGAACATTTTTAACTTCCAAGTCGCTTGCTGAGTTACTGCTAGACTGTCAAGTTAAGTCTCAGGGAGACTGTTAATGGAGTGTAAAGTCTGGGTACAGTTTACAAATTATTACTGTTGTCCCCAGGGGAATTGTTCCAATGTTGCCTATGTGCCAATGGATGCATTTGGGTGGATGTATGTTCAATGATGGAAATGTTTCCTGGTTGTTAGTGGACAGGTTTCATCTCTGTCACTCTCTTCTTCAGAGTAACTGTACTTCTTATAGGTTTCTGGATTTTTCATAATCCACACTGCTGTATATTTTGTGCTCACAGTGAATGCTCAGTGACTTCCTTAATCTAAATAATTTTTAACCCTTTATCAGGTTGAAGGTTTCCATAGGATCTGAGACAGCAAGATTAAACAAATCAGTTAATTCAGAGAGAAATCATCAGGTGTGTAGAAAGTATCTCGGAACCATTCAGAAGATATTTATAATATTCCTGCCACATTTGCATCCTGCTTTAAGCTTTTTATATTCTTTGCATTGCATTAGCTGGATTCTTCCAGATGCAAGGTTGGGGGTAATATATTGGAATGGAAAGGGCTTGAACTTTGGATATGACTGGATTGGAATATAAACTTTGGAAATTAATAGATGTGTTACTCTTACTGAAGCTAAGTTTTCTCTCCTGTTTAAAAAAACAAAACAAAACCTGATTTATGTAGTTGCCAAGACCAAATGAAATGCACACAGTAGGAGCTCTATTTACACGTTCCATTTCAGTTAACTCAGAGGATTAAATTTATTTGTTGATGTCACTCGGTAAGAAAAATCTAATTCAGATTTTTTCCTTCTCAACAGTTCTTTTTGATAACATGTTGATTGTGAAATTAATACCTAGTATTTTCTATCAGGGCTTCCCTGGTGTCTCAGTGGTAAAGAATCTGCCTGCCAATGCAGCAGACATGTGTTTGATCCCTGGGTCAGGAAGATCTCCTGGAGAAGGAAATAGAAACCCACTTCAGTATTCTTGCTGGGGAAACCCCATGGACAGAAGAGCCTTGTGGGCTATAGTCTATGGGGTTATAAAAGAGTTGGACATGACTTCTGCTAAGCTGCTAAGTCATTTCAGTCGTGTCCGACTCTGTGTGACCCCATAGATGGAAGCCCACCAGGCTCTGCCGTCCCTGGGATTCTCCAGGACATGACTTAGCAACTAAATAATAACAATCTTCTGTCAATTGTGGGTAAAATGAGTCTGAGAACCAAATATTTATTTTGTAATTGACAATAATTATTAAAGGTAGAATAGTCATTTATCAGCCTGACCATGAAGAAGGCCTAGAGACTTTGCAGGTAGTGAAGGAGCGATGAAGGACTGGTGGCCTCTTGCCTCTGGCCAGGTATCACAGGACTCTATTCTCACTTTGGAGCCCCTGGTCCTACTCAATTGCTAGTCATACAAATGACACCTGCCCCTCAAGGTTCATTGCAGCACTATTGGCAATAACCACGACATGGAAGCAACCTAAATGTCCACCAATAGAGGAAGGGACAAAGAAGATGCACATATGTACACAATAGAATATTATTCTGCCATAAAAAGGAAGGAAGTTATGCCATTTGCAGAGACATGGATGGATCTAAAGGCTGTCACACAGAGTGAAGAAAATCAGAAAGAGAAAAACAAATGTCGCATATTAACACATACAAGTGGAATCTAGGAAAATGGTTCAAATGAACTTATTTGCAAAGCAGAAAGAGAAACGCAGACATAGAGAACAAACATATGGACACCAAAGGGGGAAAGGGAGGGTGGGAGAAGTTGGGAGACTGGAACTGACATATATATACTCAGTTCAGTTCAGTCACTCAGTCGAGTCCGACTCTTTGCGACCCCATGAATCAGAGCATGCCAGGCCTCCCTGTCCATCACCAACTCCTGGAGTTCACTCAGACTCACTTCCATTGAGTCAGTGATGCCATCCAGCCATCTCATCCTCTGCTGTCCCCTTCTCCTCCTTGCCCCAATCCCTCCCAGCATCAGAGTCTTTTCCAATGAGTCAACTCTTCGCATGAGGTGGCCAAAGTATTGGAGTTTCAGCTTCAGCATCAGTCCTTCCAAGGAACACCCAGGACTGATCTCCTTTAGGATGGACTAGTTGGATCTCCTTGCAGTCCAAGGGACTCTCAAGAGTCTTCTCCAACACCACAGTTCAAAAGCATCAATTCTTCAGTGCTCAGCTTTCTTCACAGTCCAACTCTCACATCCATACATGACCACTGGAAAAACCATAGCCTTGACTAGACGAACCTTTGTTGGAAAAGTAATATCTCTGCTTTTCAATATGCTATCTAGGTTGGTCATAACTTTCCTTCCAAGGAGTAAGCATCTTTTAATTTCATGGCTGCAATCACCATCTGCAGTTTTTTTGGAGCCCCCAAAAATAAAGTCTGACACTGTTTCCACTGTTTCCCCACCTATTTCCCATGAAGTGATGGAACCAGATGCCATGATCTTACTTTTCTGAATGTTGAGCTTTAAGCCAACTTCTTCACTCTCCTCTTTCACTTTCATCAAAGGGCTTTTTAGTTCCTCTTCACTTTCCGTCATAAGGGTGGTGTCATCTGCATATCTGAGGTTATTGATATTTTTCCTAGCAATCTTGATTCCAGCTTGTGCTTCTTCCAGCCAAGCATTTCTCATGATGTACTCTGCATAGAAGTTACACAAGTAGGGTGACAATATACAGCCTTGATGTACTCCTTTTCCTATTTGGAACCAGTCTGTTGTTCCATGTCCAGTTCTAACTGTTGCTTCCTGACCTGCATATAGGTTTCTCAAGAGGCAGGTCAGGTGGTCTGGTATTCCCATCTCTTTCAGAATTTTCCAGTTTATTGTGATCCACACAGTCAAAGGTAGAGATAGTCTACCTTTGGCATAGTCAATAAAGCAGAAATAGATGGTTTTCTGGAACTCTCTTGCTTTTTCCATGATCCAGCAGATGTTGGCAAATTGATCTCTGGGTCCTCTGCCTTTTCTAAATCCAGCTTGAACATCTGGAAGTTCACAGTTCACGTATTGCTGAAGCCTGGCTTGGAGAATTTTGAGCATTACTTTACTAGTGTGTGAGATGAGTGCAATTGTGCGGTAGTTTGAGCATTCTTTGGCATTGCCTTTCTTTGGGATTGGAATGAAATCTGACCTTTTCCAGTCCTGTGGCCACTGCTGAGTTTTCCAAATTTGCTGGCATATTGAGTGAAGCACTTTCACAGCATCATCTTTTAGGATTTGAAATAGCTCAACTGGAATTCCATCACCTCCACTAGCTTTGTTCGTAGTGATGCTTTCTAAGGCCCACTTGACTTCACATTCCAGGATGTCTGGCTCTAGGTCAGTGATCACACCATTGTGATTATCTGGGTCGTGAAGATCTTTTTTGTACAGTTCTTCTGTGTATTCTTACCACCTCTTCTTAATATCTTCTGCTTCTGTTAGGTCCATACCATTCCTGTCCTTTATCAAGCCCATCTTTGCATGAAATGTTCCCTTGGTATCTCTAATTTTCTTGAAGAGATCTCTAGTCTTTCCCATTCTGTTATTTTCCTCTACTTCTTTGCACTGATTGCTGAGGAAGGCTTTCCTATCTCTCCTTGCTATTCTTTGGAACTCTGCATTCAGATGCTTATATCTTTCCTTTTCTCCTTTGCTTTTCACTTCTCTTCTTTTCACAGCTATTTGTAAGGCCTCCCCAGACAGCCATTTTGCTTTTTTGCATTTCTTTTCTATGGGAATGGTCTTGATCCCTGTCTCCTGTACAATGTCACGAACCTCATTCCATAGTTCATCAGGCACTTTGTCTATCAGATCTAGGCCCTTAAATCTATTTCTCACTTCCACTGTATAATCATAAGGGATTTGATTTAGGTCATACCTGAATGGTCTAGTGGTTTTCCCTACTTTCTTCAATTTAAGTCTGAATTTGGCAATAAGGAGTTCATGATCTCCTTATTGCTCTCCAGGAGCCACAGTCAGCTCCTGGTCTTGTTTTGGTTGACTGTATAGAGCTTCTCCATCTTTGGTTGCAAAGAATATAATCAATCTGATTTCGGTGTTGACCATCTGGTAATGTCCATGTGTAGAGTCTGCTCTTGTGTTGTTGGAAGAGGGTGTTTGCTATGACCAGTGTGTTTTCTTGGCAAAACTCTATTAGTCTTTGCCCTGCTTCATTCCGTATTCCATATTCAATACGTATTCCGTATTCCAAATTTGCTTGTTATTCCAGGTGTTTCTTGACTTCCTACTTTTGCATTCCAGTCCCCTATAATGAAAAGGACATCTTTTTTGGGTGTTAGTTCTAAAAGGTCTTGGAGGTCTTCATAGAACCGTTCAACTTCAGCTTCTTCAGCATTACTGATTGGGGCATAGACTTGGATTACTGTGATATTGAATGGTTTGCCTTGGAAATGAACAGAGATCATTCTGTCGTTTTTGAGATTGCATCCAAGTACTGCATTTTGGACTCTCTTGTTGACCATGATGGCTACTCCATTTCTTCTGAGGGATTCCTGCCTGCAGTAGTAGATATAATGGTCATCTGAGTTAAATTCACCCATTCCAGTCCATTTTAGTTCGCTGATTCCTAGAATGTCGACTTTCACTCTTGCCATCTCCTGTTTGACCACTTCCAATTTGCCTTGATTCATGGACCTGACATTCCAGGTTCCTATGCAATATTGCTTTTTACAGCATCAGACCTTGCTTCTATCACCAGTCACATCCACAAGTAGGTATTGTTTTTGCTTTGGTTCCATCCCTTCATTCTTTCTGGAGTTATTTCTCCACTGATCTCCAGTAGCATATTGGGCACTTACTGACCTGGGGAGTTCCTCTTTCAGTATCCTATCATTTTGCCTTTTCATACTGTTCATGGAATTCTCAAGGCAAGAATACTGAAGTGGTTTGCCATTCCCTTCTCCAGTGGACCACATGTCAGACCTCTCCACCATGACCCTCCCATCTTGGGTGGCCCCACGGGCATGGCTTAGTTTCATTGAGTTAGACAAGGCTGTGGTCCATGTGATTATGGTTTCAGTGTGTCTGGCCCTCTTGCAACACCTACAGTCTCACTTGGTTTCTCTTACCTTGGACACTACTGCGTATGAAACGGGTAACCAATGAGAACATGCTGTACAGCACAAGGCACTCTACTCAGTGCTCTTTGGTGACCAAAATGGGAAGAAAATCTTAAAAAAAGAGGAGATATATGTATACATACAATTGATTCACTTTGCTGTACAGCAGAAACACAATATTGTAAAGCAACTATACACCAGTGAAAAAAAATTTAAAAATAGCAGAAACAATTGAGATACCTGACATTTAAAGTAAAATTCACACATTAATTTTTAGGAAAGATATTAGTTCCCCCAACACTACTAAAAAATAAATAAATAAGCTTGACACTTTCAAGACCAAACTCATCAAATTCTCTTCCTCTGGACTTCCCTGTATGAAGCACATGTTTTCAGATTACTGTTCCTCATACCACTGCCTCACAAAATCTCCTCCTCGATCTAGGCAAGTCCTCATATTTTAGACATGCTCGGTCCTTCAGGAGAGATGCACAAAATGGTGATGGACAAAGGAGAAGATCCGGGCCTCGTCGGTCAGATGCACAGAGTGAACACGATTGGTCAGTGCAATGAGGGATGACAGCTCCTCACTTCCCATTTGCCTTTTTTTTTTTTTGGCCTGAGAAGATACTGTCAGCAAGGCTTGAAGCCCGTGTCCTTCTTCCATCATTTCCCATCATCACTGCTTCACTCAGATTTATGAAGTCAAACGGCTACAACTTCTCCAAAGACCCAGGCTTTGATTCTAGCCTTTCCCTGGCCATTTTTACAGCCTGCTGCTGCTGCTGTTGCTGCTAAGTCACTTCAGTTATGTCCAACTCTGTGCGACCCCATAGACGGCAGCTCACCAGGCTCCCCTGTCCCTGGGATTCTCTAGGCAAGAATACTGGAGTGGGTTGCCATTTCCTTCCAATGCATGAAAGTGAAAAGTGAAAGTGAAGTCTCTCAGTCGTGTCCGACTCCTAGCGACCCCATGGACTGCAGCCTACCAGGCTCCTCTGTCCAAGGAATTCTCCAGGCAAGAGTACTAGAGTATGTTGCCATTGCCTTCTCCATGTACAGTGTGTATTATGCTCTTATTATTAAAAAAAGCCTTGCAGCAGCTCTTCCTTTTCAACTTTTCATTTTATATTCAAGTACCCCTGATTAACAATGTTGTGATAGTTTTAGTGGAAAGCAGAGTGACTCAGCCATACATATACATACAGCGATTCTCCCCCAAACCCCCACCTATGCTGACTGTCACATAACATTGAGCAGAGTTCCCTATGCTATACAATAGGTCCTTGTTGGCTATCCATTTTATTAATATAGCAGTGTATACATATTGAGCCCAGACTCCGTAACCATCCCTCCCCCTCATTCTTCCCCACTACCCAGCAACTGTAAGTTCATTCTCTGAGTCTGTTTCTGCTTTGTAACTAAGATCATTTGTATCTTTTCTTTTTAGATTCTGCATGTAAGGGATGTCATATGACATTTGCCCTTCTCTGACTTACTTCACTCAGTATGACAATCTCTACCTTTTTTCCTTTGCATCTAGCCTCAAGGATCTGTTGAGTGATTGTCAAGTAGATCAGATTCAGTTATTCCCCACACCATCCTACTCCTTCTCAGAAACACGTACTGACATCCCATTACGTAAAAAAGAAAAATGAGTGGCGTTTCTTCACTTTTAGACCCTCCATAATATTCCGTTAATAGTCACGTCCTGCTTGTTTTTCCACGGTTCTCCTACTTCATGCTCTAGCCTAGCCTCTCAAGTTACTTTCTCCCCTGATGCATCTCTTTTTTGCTTCTATGACCCAGAGGATATTCTTTTCTGTCAGTGTTGCATATAAAAATACTATCTATCTTTCAAGAACCATCTTAAATATCAATGTTATCACAAAACTTCTCTTGCTTGCCAAGACCCAAATCAGATCTCTTCATTTGAATTTCCAGATCTCTCCCTTCACACTACGGCAGTTACATTTTTACAAAACGATGTAACTATAAACATTTCATGAGGCATGCTATGGTTATGTGTTTTGTGACTCAGTCCCTATGAGCTCTCTCTTGCTTAAGAGTGACAATGATGTTTGTATGTCCTATTGCTACTTAGCACAGTGCTGACACGAAACCGAAGTTGCATAAAATTTTTGTTTGAAATGGAAATATGAGCTATCCCGCTGGTTTAAAGCAAATACAACGGCCTTGCCTTGTTTCTTCAACTTCATTTTAGGACTTTTGCATGCATTAGTCTGTCACCACTGGTGTGCGCATTTGTAGAAGACATACCTTTGATATCATTACATCTGAAGTCACTTTGAGATGACTACAGACCAGTGATCCATTACACTCTAATAGGATGGTTTTGCATAACTGTGGACTAACGTATGTTGCCAGCAGACTTACCAGCAAACAAGAAGTATAAATCAAAATAATATTGTATCTCATAACCATGATTATTAGGTTTTCTCATAAGGAGATATGACTAATGTATCTTGAGTAAGAGCCAAAATATATTGACTTTGGTTAATTTACTTATATTTCTTGATTAATTTACAGATCTAGACAAGGGGACTAATTATGGTAGTGTCTTTTTTCTATATAATTTTCACAGCTTTATGTAAAGGTGCTTTGAAACAGCAAAGTTCAAAGATAAGGTAGCAGTATTGCTGTTTTCTGGGCTTCCCAGGTGACTCAGTGGTTAAAAAAAAATCTATCTGCCAATGCAGGAGACACAGGAGATGAGGATTTAATCCCTGGGCCAGGAAGATCCCCTGGAGGGGAAATGTAACCCACTCCAGTATTCTTGCCTGGGGAATCCCAGGGAGAGAGGAGCCTGGCGGGTTACAGTCCATGGGGTCAGAAAGAGTCGGACACAACCCAGCATGCACACACCATGCATTGTTGCTTTCTAGTAAGAGTAGTATATTTGCACAGTGTCTTCTCTGTGCTTCCCTGGTAGGCTTTAAGGATTATCAGCTGTAGCTGTAAATGAGAGAAAATCCCTGGTTTACATGGTACAAGAATCAGTGATCACAACAGGATCATTTACCAGGATCCTTTAACAAGCCCACAAAATACCCAGACACAGGCATCAACCATGTAGAATACTAACACAAGTAAGGTCAAGAGTCCTATTATGTTTTTAACTGATTGTGCTCTAAACACTTTGCTAAGTCGCTTCAGTCGTGTCCAACTCTGTGCGACCCCACTTTACTGAGAGACAATATGGATACACATTATTCCCTTTATTCTTTAGAAGCACCTGAGGAATCAGGCATTATTAACCCTACTTATGGATGAGGGCAGAAAGGCTTAGCAAAGATGTATGACTTGTCTTGAGTCAGAGAAATATTGTGTCAGACACCTAGTGTGACTTGAAGCCAGATTTGTCGGATCCTGAAGTATAATTATTATAAAGCCTTCCGGACTTAGAATAAAAATTCAAGAACCGTGGAAAGAATACTGATGCTTCAGAAACGAGGAATGACTGCCATTCTCTCAGCACAGGCCATGTTGGTCTCACCTCCATGTTTTGAACGAGTAGCTCCCTCATTCTTGACCACTGTCTCCTTCCTCAACCCATACCGTAAGACAGAACTGACTGTTCCAATGTTTGCATCCTTTCAAGATTACTTCAAATATATGTGAATAGAAATATCAAAGACGTGATAGAAGAAGCAGTTCTTCCCATTACTAAGCATTTCTTCATGTGCTGAATGATTCATTGCAGACTCCATTAAATAATACTTACTAATAAATACTTCTGAATTTGGCAGCTGATATATTTTAATGGCACAATGTAGTTCCAATGTAGTTATCACCAAGGACAGTGGAAAACTCTTTTCTAAAAATATGATTAAGTAAGAATGTGTTATATTTTCAAGTTATCAAAAATACTACCAGTATAGCTCCATTTCCAGAGAGAAACCTCCTCCAAATAACTGTTCATTTGGGAATTTCATTTGCAATATTAAATAAATGTGAAATCACTTAGTGCAAAAGTAAAGGAACATACATATTATTACAAGTTTAGATCTAAATCTCATTTTCATACAAGAAAAACTGCACACTATTTTTTAAATGCACTTTAGTGTTCTTAATAGTTTAGTCTTAATCTAAAAATTATAGTGTACATCAACATATCCTTTAGAAGTGAGATAAAGGAAATGGACAATGGACACACAGTCTCTATTTTGTGGACTACTGGAACAAAAAAAACCACTTCAATACAGACAGACAATTTAAAGTACTTGAATAATTTAAAAAAATTCAGGGTCCTTGGCTAAGAGGAGACTCTGCCTTGGGCCCGCTGGTGTAATAAACTGTATTCCACTAAAATAAACAAATAAATAAAGTAAAAAAAATTCAGAACCAAAAAAAAGAGGGGGGCAAAAGATTTGAATAGACATTTCTCCAAGATAACATACAAATGGTTAATCAGCACATGAAATGATGTTCAATATCCTTAGTTCAGTTCAGTCGCTCAGTTGTGTCCGACTCTTTGCAACCCCACAGACTGCAGCACGCCAGGCCTCCCTGTCCATCACCAACAACTCCCGGAATTTACTCAATCTCATGTCCACTGAGTCAGTGATGTCATCCAGCCATCTCATTCTCTGTCGTCCCCTTCTCCTCTTGCCCCCAACCCCTCCCAGCATCAGGGTCTTTTCCAATGAGTCAACTCTTCACATCAGGTGGCCAAAGTATTGGAATTTCAGCTTCAGCATCAGTCTTTCCAGTGAACATTCAGGACTTATCTCCTTTAGGATGGACTGGTTGGATCTCTTTGCAGGCCAAGGAACTCTCAAGGGTCTTTTCCAACAACACAGTTCAAAACCAGCAATTCTTTGGCCCTCAGCTTTCTTTATAGTCCAACACTCACATCCTTACATGACTACTGAAAAAACCATAGCTTTGACTAGATGGACCTTTATTGACAAAGTAATGTCTCTGCTTTTTAATATGCTGTCTAGGTTGGTCATAGCTTTTCTTCCAAGGAGCAAGTGTCTTTTAATTTCATGGCTGCAATCACCATCTGCAGTGATTCTGGAGCCCCCAAAAATAAAGTTTGTCACTGTTTTCACTGTTTCCCTATCTATTTAGTTTTTTGCATTTTTTTTTTAGAGTATTTAGACTTGGTTAGGTGTAATTTTTTTTAATTTTATTTAACTTTGCAATATTGTATTGGTTTTGCCATAAATCAAAATGAATCCACCACAGGTAAACATGTGTTCCCCATCCTGAACCCTCCTCCCTCCTCCCTCCCTATACCATCCCTCTGGGTTGTCCCAGTGCACCAGCCCCAAGCATCCAGCATCATGCATCGAACCTGGCCTGGCGACTCGTTTCATATATGATATTATACATATTTCAATGCCATTCTCCCAAATCATCCCACCCTCTCCCTCTCCCACAGAGTCCAAAAGACTGTTCTATACATCAGTGTCTCTTTTGCTGTCTCATATACAGGGTTATTGTTAGCATCTTTCTAAACTCCATATATATGCATTAGTATACTGTATTGGTGTTTTTCTTTCTGGCTTACTTCACTCTGTATAATAGGCTCCAGTTTCATCCACCTCATTAGAACTGATTCAAATGTATTCTTTTTAATGGCTGAGTAATACTCCATTGTGTATATGTACCACAGCTTTCTTATCCATTCATCTGCTGATGGACATCTAGGTTGCTTCCATGTCCTGGCTATTATAAACAGTGCTGTGATGAACACTGGGGTACATGTGTCTCTCTCAATTCTGGTTTCCTCAGTGTGTATGCCCAGCAGTGGGATTGCTGGATCATAAGGCAGTTCTATTTCCAGTTTTTTAAGGAATCTCCACACTGTTCTCCATAGTGGCTGTACTAGTTTGCATTCCCACCAACAGTGTAAGAGGAATATACAATGGATTAAAGACAACCTCTTTAACAAGTGGTGCTGGGGGAACTGGTCAACCACTTGTAAAAGAATGAAACTAGACCACTTTCTAACACCATACACAAAAATAAACTCAAAATGGATTAAAGATCTAAGCGTAAGACCAGAAACTACAAAACTCCTAGAGGAGAACATAGGCAAAACACTCTCCGACATGCATCACAGCAGGATCCTCTATGACCCACCTCCCAGAATATTGGAAATGAAAGCAAAAATAAACAAATGGGACCTAATTAAACTTAAAAGCTTCTGCACATCAAAGGAAACTATAAGCAAGGTGAAAAGACAGCCTTCAGAATGGGAGAAAATAATAGCAAATGAAGCAAAAGACAAACAACTAATCTCAAAAATATACAAGCAACTCCTATAGCTCAATTCCAGAAAAATAAATGACCCAATCAAAAAATGGGCCAAAGAAATAGACATTTCTCCAAAAAAGACATATAGATGGCTAACAAACACATGAAAAGATGCTCAACATCACTCATTATCAGAGAAATGCAAATCAAAACCACTATGAGGTACCATTTCATGCCAGTCAGAATGGCTGCAACCCAAAAGTCTACAAGCAATAAATGCTGGAGAGGGTGTGGAGAAAAGGGAACCCTCTTACACTGCTGAATGTTGTTTTTTAAGCAAACTTTTTCACTCTCCTTTTTCACTTTCATCAAGAAGCTCTTTAGCTTGTCTTTGCTTTCTGCCATAATGGTGTAGGGAAATGCAAATCAAAATCACAATGAGATACCACTTCACACCCACTAGGATGGCTAATATCAAAAAATGGAAAATAAGAAATGGTGAGGATGTGCATAAATTAGAACCCTCAAACGCTGCTCTTGGGAATGGGATAGTGCGGCTGCTATAGAAAACAGTTTGGCAGTTTCTGAAGAAGTTAAGCATAGAATTCACCATATGATCCAGCGATTTTTCTCTCAGGTATATACCCCCAATTGTGAAAACAACAATTCAAAGAGATACTTGTACCACTATTTTAATAACATTATTCACAATATCAAAGGCTGGAAACACCCCAAGTGTCCATCAACAGATGAATGAATGAACCAAATGTGCTGTGCCATATACCAACGCACATGATGGTATATTCAACCACAATAGGGAATGAAGTTCTGACATACATGCTGAGGACATGGGCTGAGTTTAAATTTGACTACCTGTTAGATGTTTAAAGATTTGTTAATTTTTTGCAGTTGTGGGAGTTTCTTCAGGATATTTTAAAGAGCCACATCTTATGCTATTTATAGATAAATGAAATATGGAACTTGCTTTCAAATAATCCCATGAGGAGGTGGCGTGCTGGAGGAGTGAGTGTGTGGCTGAAACCAGAATGGAGGAGAGCAAGTTGAGGTCACTTGCTGTAGGGCTCATGGGGCTCTTTTCTCTGCTTTGTTTATGGCTAAAATTGTCCAGATAAAAATTTTTTAAAGGTTAAAAAAATGTTAACAATATCAAAAGATTTTGTCATCACCTGTTTTGTGACCTTGAATCTGCACTTATTTGTTTGGTGTTTTAGTAATTTCTTTAAGCTGATCTTACAAAGTCACAAATAAATTGTGATCCTTGAACTTCACTGCTGGAATATTTATAGGATGACAAAATCTAGGGATTTTAGTTAGAACACTAGTTAATTAACACTTTTTTTTTTGCTATATATATATATTAAAATTCTATTTGCTCAGCTATCATACTTCTGCCAACCACAAGAATATAAGCATGGGTCCAAACAGAGACATTTAAAAAATAGCATCTGGAAACATGAAATTAGCTACTACAAGCACTTAGCTTCATGGGCAAGCAGAACTCAGATGAGAACCTAGTGACTTGTACAAGAGATTTGATGACAATTTGAATGAGTTGAATTTTGTGCTGCCTCCATCGTGTGTGCTAAGTAGCTTCAGTCATGTCTGACTCTGCAACCCTATGAACTGTAGCCCACCAGACTCCTCTGTCCATGGGATTTTCCAGGCAAGAAGACTAGAGTGGGTTGCCATGCCCTCCTCCAGGGGATCTTCCCGACCCAGGAATTGAACCCCCTGGATGGTCTCTTATGTCTCCTGTATTAGCAGGTGGGTTCTTTACAACTAGTGCCACCTGGGAAGCCCATTGCCTCCCAAACTGAGCAATTAATTGCTCTTATGACTATAAAAAGAGTCAAGTCTATAGATGAGTTCTTATGTCCTTGTGTGGACATAATGTATAGTCAACATACAATTGAAACAATATAAAACATAAATGAAATGTACTTAAATCTATTTTGGAATATATTAATATTCAACTTTGTGAATATAGGCACACAAAAAAGTATAAACCCTAAAAGGTCTAGGAAACAGTCTTCTTCCTTTTTCATCTTATCCATGTCTCATCTTCCTTCAACATAGAGAAGTTCCAATAATCCAATGAATAGTCTCTGAAAAGTTTAGTTCATGTTGCTGTCCTGTGGGCCCCAAGAATTAATCTTTTACATAGAAACTTTTCACATTACAGCCTCTTCTCTACATCATTTAGTATTTATTATTTAGTATATTTATGATTTGTTTCAGTACATAAGGCTATCTTGGTCACCAATTCTCTCCTGTATGTACTTCATCTTTCTATTAGAAGACTACACTAATAGTATGAATGAGGATCCTATTATACTTTTTTGTAACCTCATAACAATTTTTGTGGTGGTAGAATTATTAACTGATAAAAAAGAAATGGTATCTAAAATGTAGTTTATATTTTAGTAAAACAGCTAATACTACATGTAGATGTGATACAATCTTGTACCATCTTGGATCATATTTGCATGAATAAGATCCCTTTGAAGTCCCCACTGAAATTCCTTTAAATCAGCTAAGTGCATTTTCAATGCAAGTCTAAAATGCATGAATATAATGTAGCATCAGTGTATAGATATTTGTAATAAATATGAAAATATTAAGTTTTTTCTAAACATATTTTTATCTGTTTTATATAAGCCTTTTAAATTCATGCTTGAATATGGCAAGTTTTTATGACATTGTTTTTTGTAAAAGAACCTAGTCCTTCTTATAAAGGCTAAAACAGATTCTCAGTTGGAAATCTTTCTCATTCCAGGCACATTACAAAACCAAGGATTTTCATACTATTTCATATTCAAAACTCAATGTACCTTGAATTTAAACACACCCTAAAAGTATTGATGGCACCCCACTCCAGTACTCTTGCCTGGAAAATCCCATGGATGGAGGAGCCTGGTAGGCTGCAGTCCATAGGGTCGCTAGAGTCAGACACGACTGAGAGACTTCACTTTCACTTTTCACTTTCATGCATTGGAGAAGGAAATGGCAACCCACTCCAGTGTTCTTGCCTGGAGAATCCCAGGGACGGCGGAGCCTCGTGGGCTGCCATCTGTGGGGTCGCACAGAGTTGGACACGACTGAAGTGACTTAGCAGCAGAAGTATTGATACAATGTCCTTTGTGAGTCATTGCTATTTAACCTGTATTCAGGGCAATAATAGATGTGGTCAGAGAAGACATCTCTGTGAAAGTGACATTTGAACTGAATGCTGAATAGTGACAGAGTTAGCCTTATGGAGATCTTTGAAAAGATTATGCCAGGGGTGGGGTGGAGAAAAGTAAAGATGAGGTCCAACCTGTAACAAGTAAAATATGTATGTTCCTAGAATTGAAAAGCCAGGCAGAGTGACTGAAGCTTAGGGAACAAGCAGGAGCATAGCCTAGAGTGAAGCTGGAAAACAACGTGGAATTGCTGTCCTCGGCCCCATGGGTTTAGTCCATGGCAAATGCTGCTCCGGCTCTTGGCAAGTTCAGGCTCACAAGGCGGATAGAGCACTGTACTCCACGCTGTGCTTGGAGCTCCTGGATGCAGGATAGAAATTGTCTGGCACTGATAGCGTGGCACAATTGGTCATTTCATTACATTTGCAAGAGATGTTCAATTATATTTTCACCCAGAATCAATTTTTATGTCAATCTAAAAACTTAAATGAATTGATATATCAAAGTCCATTCTATAAACCTTGTTTCCAAGTACACCTCCTCTAAAATATATATTACTTATTTGTATTATTTTAATTGGACTTTAATTGCAATAAACACTTCCACTCTGTATGAGGAATAATATAAGTTGAAAATATTTCTGTGAGATACTTTTCATCAAGTAAATTTGTACTGAGTTGTATTCTCTACCTGCAGACACTCTTTTGCAAAGTTTGCAACACAGCAAGAGAGCCTAATTTGATTTTTTTTTTAATTTAAAGAAGAAGTCCATTTCCTTAGCCCAATATATGACAGGATGTCATTTTGATTAGTGTCCCCTTAGCTATATTCAGGCTGCTTAATTTCAGTAAAGGATGGCCAGGATTTATCTTCAGTGAGGAAATTTGACAGAACTCATAACACTATCATAGCAAAAGTAGCATTATTTTAAGGAGACTCTATCACCCTCTGACAACAACTTAACATTTTAGTGTCCTGTCAAGACCAGCTGCTTGGAAACTGGGTGGATGGGCAATGAGATTTAGGAGAACAGATGCAAAAATGAGTCAGAAAGCCTGATTTTTAAAGACAGGCTTTGTTTTCTCCTAAGTGTACAGCTGGGAACTAAATGTTTCAGCTTCAGTTTTTTGACCTCAAAAAGGAAATGAATAACAATACTTCAAATTTTAATAAACCGTAAGAAACTACTTTACATAATTCAATTCAAAACAAATGTGAAAATAAGAATAGATATATAATTTTCCAGGAAATTTTATATTTACAAAAAGTGACTCTTAAAGCATTAGAGGATTTAAATAGACTGATTCTCACAGGTGACCAATTCATCAAGGAGTATATTACTAAAAATCACAAGGCTCAGATGGTTTCACAAAGAAAGTTTACCAAATCTTTGAAGAGCTAATAAATTTCAGGATTATTTAGTTTGCTTCAAAGAATAGTCAAAAAAAGAGACAGAGAAACTTTCAGAATCTTTTTGTAAAATGAATGCAACAGTAATTAATTCCGAAGTGTGATAATGTTAGACACTTAGGAACTATGGCCCAATATCACTTGTGCCTACCAATGAAAATAATCCTAAGTATGCCAGGCTGGATGAAGCACAAGCTGGAATCAAAATTGCTGGGAGAAATATCAATAACCTCAGATACGCAGATGACAACACCCATATGGCAGAAAGCAAAGAAGAACTAAAGAGCCTTGTGATGAAAGTGAAAGAGGAGAGTAGAAAAGTTGGCTTAAAGCTCAACATTCAGAAAACTAAGATCACGGCATCTGGTCCCATCACTTCATGGCAAATAGATGGGGGGAAACAATGGAAACAGTGAGAGACTTTATTTTCTTTTTTTTTATTTGGGCTCCAAAATCACAGCAGATGGTGACTGCAGCCATGAAATTAAAAGATGCTTACTCCTTGGAAGAAAAGCTATGACCAACCTAGATGGCATATTGAAAAGCAGAGACATTACTTTGCCAACAAAGGTCCGTCTAGTCAAAGCTATGGTTTTTCCAATAGGCATGTATGGATGTGAGAGTTGGACTATAAAGAAAGCTGAGCGCCAAAGAATGGATGCTTTTGAACTGTGGTGTTGGAGAAGACTCTTGAGAGTCCCTAGGACTGCAAGGAGATCAATCAACCCTAAAGGAAATCAGTCCTGAATATTCACTGGAAGGACTGATGCTGAAGCTGAAGGTCCAATACTCTGGCCACCTGATGCAAAGAACTGACTCATTGGAAAAGACCCTGATGCTGGGAAAGATTGAAAGCTGGAGGAGAAGGGGAGGACAGAGGATGAGATGGTTGGAAAGCATCACTGACTCAATGGTGGACATGAGTCTGAGTAAACTCCAGGAGTTGGTGATGGACAGGAAGGCCTGGCATGCTGCAGTCCATGGGGTCGCAAAGAGTAGGCCACAATTGAGCAACTAAACTGAACTGAACTGAATTCTGTCCTTTAGGGGACCTGGATCAGAGATCTGAGTCAGGCAGGTGTAGGTCACACACTGTTTCCCAAGGCAACAGCAAGAGCAACTTTCCAACAATTTCTTTCCTTTCCTGTTAAGAGAAAAAAGTATACATTTTTACAACACTGACAGACTGCCTCCAGTCCTAGGTCAAATCTACTCCTCTGCACACACATTAGCTCCGAAGAACCTCCTGTGCCAGCTGTCACTGGAAGGGTTTCTTCTGTTTTTTTTCACTTTTCCTCTCTAGTTCCTTTAGAACTTGTGGGTAGCAAGGGCAACCAGAGGAATTAGCTGACCATTTTAGGCAGAACTGTACATCACCCCACAATATTACTTTTTGTCTTTGGCCTGGAAATAGCTTTATCTCATTCCTTTTTTTGAATGATTGTCATACAGTTTATGAAAATGTAGGTGGTTGGTTATTTTTTCTAAGCATTTTGAAAATACTGATACACAATCCCCCAGCTTCTACTGTCGCTGTTGAGAAATCAGCCACATGGAAGTTATCATTCTTTTGTAGGTAGCGTACCCTCTCACCATTTCCATCCCTGCATCCAACCTTGGTTACTTTTAAGATCTTCTTTTTGCCTTTGCTGCTTTACAGTGGGAACATGACGTGCCTAGGGTGGATTTCCTTTTATTTCTATACTCCATTTCTTAGCTTCTCTTAGAGCTGAGGAGTCTGATTTTGCTTTGATCTTCACACAGTGCTTCTTGGACATATCTTTTCCCCTTTCTGAATATCTCATTAAGGGTATGTTAGAACTTTTTATTTCTTCTAATTTTATCTTTTCATAATTTTCATTTCTTATGCCATTGCCTTGAATCCTGAGTTTAGGGTTATCTTTAGTGCATGAATTCTTTATCTCAGATTAATATGCTGGCAACTCATTCATTGAGTCTCTGATAGCAATCACTAATTATTTTCCTCTTCAGATAATCTTTTTATCAAAGCTGTTTATTTTTGACAGCCTTTTATTTATGTATTATATTTTCAATATACAATTTGGTTCCTTTAAATAAAAATTACTCTTTCATGTTCTATATTGTTAATTTAAACTTACATAACTATCATTTTTTGTGAAATGATTCCTTTTTGTAAATCATGAAATCATGCTCCTTGGAACACATTTTATTGGCTTATTTTACAGTTTACTTTTTCTACTTGGGTTCAAGATGCCTTTTTACAGAAAGAATTGACATTTAGTTTTGCCAGTTACCCCTGTAAACCAACTCATGAAAACTTTCACATTATAAATTTACATATATATGTATAAATTTTATTTCTTTTTCACCCAGAGCCAAAATAAAATAAACAAGTAGTTCCACTGTCTTCGCATCATGTTTTCCACCTGATTTCCATTGAGGGTGTTTTGTTTTATGCAAGAGAGTCAGAGCTCAATTCCCAAGTCATTAATACAAGTGCAAAATCTTTTCTCCAACTGGGGCAAGGTTTCATTAAGTCCAAGCTCTGGGCAGAAATCTCCAGGTGCTACTTGTAGAGCAGTAACTTTAGCCATCCCTTTCCTCTTGGGATTTGTGTGTTCTCTTCTTTCTAAACTTCTGGAATCCTCCTTTTCTGGTAGCTTAGTGATGCATTGAAATACCTTCTTAAGGCACTTTATCCAGAAATTTTAGCTTTTGATACCTGAAACTCTTCCTAAATAGCTTATAATTGCCAAAAGAACACAGATGTGTGTTGTTAAAAGATAAGTGAGGTGTATTAAAAATTTTAAGGGTTTATTTGAGCACTTAACCATTCCAATTAGATAGCGCTAAACCAGAGGTGGTTAGAAGCACTCCTGTTGGAGGCAGGAAGAAAAACTTCTATAAAGAAAATGAAGAAGAAAAGAAAGGAAGTTATTTGATTGGCAGTTTAAAGTCTAGTTAGCTGTCTGTGATTTGTTGCCCTTAAAGTTTTGATCTTGTAACCCTGAGGAATTTTGGTTTGCTTTTGAGATTATCATGTCATGAGAGCCACCTAAGTCTTATTTAATTAATTTAATGGTGTGTGTATAATTAAATCCATGTATTAGTTAACTCTTCCTTCAAAAATACTTATTTAAAAGTCATTATTTGTTAATGCTTTATTAGGTCATGAACATAAAAAGCTGATGAAGACACTCATGGAGTTTATAGTGTAGTATGTGGGTTGAGAACAGTAGAACCAGTAGAAAATAATAATTTAGTGTGAGACATAATAGGGTTTGAGCAACACAGGCTGTTCTGGGAGTGAATAAGAAGGCCATTGTTCCAGAGGTTGGTAGTCAATTAAGAAGCTTCTGGGAGAAACTGACATCTAACATAGGAATCTTTAAGAAAGAGCAGGTGCTTTCCCAGAGAGTAAAGCCACGAAAGTGAAAAATTTACAGACATTTGGACAATACATTTCCTTTAAAACTTTGTTTTTCATTTTATAGCTTTCCTTCACTTCTGTCCTAACAAAATGCCTCTTCTCATTTCTGTATAACCCCCTTGTGAGATCCTCTGTGTGCAACTTCTTGAGAATGATAGAAAAGGAAAAAGAAATTAGAAAAAGATGCAGCCAGCACCCTCTTGTTATTTAATTACTTTTGATTTCATCTGTCCTATTTTCAGCAAAGTACCACTCTGCTATATTCACTGATATGACCATACTGCCCTCTGGAGGAGTATTTTAGCAATATTTTTAAAATACAGAAAAAGTTTTGAGACATTAAAAAATTAAGCAGCTTTCAAGCCATGAAAAGACACAGAGGAAACTTAAGTGCACACTGCTGAGTGAAAAAGGCCAATCTGAAAAATCTAAATACTGTAAGATTCCAAATTTACGACATTCTTAAAAAGAGAAAACTATGAAGACAATAAAACATCAGTGGTTGCCAGGAATTGGAGTAGAGGGAGATGAACAGGCAGAACAAAGAGAATTTTTAGAACAGTGAAACTATCCTGTGTGATATATAACGATGGATATATGTCACTGTATATTTGTCCAAACCTATAGAATATACACCACCAAATGTGTGCCCCAAGATAAACTATGGACTTAGGAAGACTTATGTGTCAATATAGGTTCATCCTTGGTATGAAACATTCTATTCTACTGAGTGATGTTGAAAACAGAGGAGGCTATACATGTATGGGGATAGGGGCTTATAATAAAACTTATTTTCCTTTCAATTTTGTGTAAACCTAAAACTGCTCTTAAAATATAAGCAGATTTATATAAAATGCAACTGGAGTTTAGTGGGAGAGAAGGAAAGCATAATTGTATCACCTGGAAGTTCATAAGCTTAAATAGATCTCTGAAATTGGATTCTAGATAAGTGTGAATACTTTACTCTCCTTCATATTAAAGAAAAATTGCTTTAATTGAAAAAAAAATTTCATAGGTCTTCAAGAGAAGCTTAGCATTTAGGTATTATAAGGCTGGGTTGAAAAAAGAAATACTTGACATATCCAAGTGTAGGGATTTTTTTTAAAGTTAAGTCATAAGGTTTTTTCACTTCTCTCAAGTTCCAATCTTCTTTTAGAGGGAAGGGTAGAAAGGACAGGGTAAAGCAAATTATTTCATTTTTAGCTTGTTTTGTCCCCAAACCTAATTATATTCAAAGTAGTGGTACAAAATTTATTAATTTTTGATTTTGATTGATATAAATCAAGAATTAAAGTAATACATTTATTATTCAGAAATTTTCCTCATTTCAAAACAAAGATTTTTGAAAGTAAAAGAGCTGGCCAAAAAAAATGGATTTTCAAGTTTTCAGCAAATAGCTAGTAACTAAAAACAGCTAATATGAATTCAAACAGTACTCACTTAATAGGATGACTACAGTTTAGGTACCAAAATGCAAATATTTTAAGCAAAAGTCCAGTGATTGATTGACAAGTTACATAGTACTTTCTGTAATATTAGTGCACAGAAGTTACAGGCTCTTTTAGTTCAGTTCAATTCATGAATTTTACCTTTTGCATGAAAGCTTGTCACGTTGTTTTTTTTCTCCTTTAACCTCTAGAAGAACAAATTTTATTCTACAGATATGTTTTTCAGCAGAGAGCATTTGAAGACTCAAAATGAAATGGGGCAGCATTTTCAAGTAAAGAATCATATATCCTACTGCTATCTCCAGACTCATGATTCAAATGCCCTTAGGAGGCATAGCCAGTTATTAAACACATACCAGAAATAATAAATTATGCAAGCTATTCTCTAATATCAAGGAGTAAATAAAGCAAGCGGAAGGGCAAATAGCAAGTGGTGTATTCTTGGGATCAGATGATTTGTAGCTTTGGTTATTATTCTTTCTCTATTGATAGGCGAAGACCCTAAATACTCTGCAAGTTAAACAGTTAATAATGTAAATAGTCATAATGCCCCAAACTTTTAAGCCAAAAACAATCCGTGAAGCTATTGCAATGGTGATGGCAAAATCTACTTAGCTAATTCTATCCACTGTGTGCTCCCAGTCCATTCTGTGGTCAAATTCCTGCTAATAGCTGAAAGGATTTTTAAATATTTTAGAATGTTAAATATTTTTGTAAGATGGCATAGAAAAAAACCAAATGATCTTTTCAGCCAACCCAATATAAATAGAACATATATGCTTAACATGGAGGCTTCATAAGTAACTTATGTAAATTGTATGTAAATTATGTAAATTACACCATAAGTAAATACCACGTTTGTGCTAGTTCTATGTGCTTAAGTGTTACAATGGTGCCTCCTTATCCATGGGGGATATGTCCCAAGACCCGCTGTGGATTCCTGAAACCACAGATAGAACTGAACCTGACACATACATGACTTTTTCTATATGTACATACTTATGATAAAGATTTATAAATTGGGTACAGTAAGAGGTTAACTGTTACTAATAAAATAGAACACTTATAACAATATAGTGTAATAAAAGTTATGTGAATGTGATCTCTGCAAATGTAATGTCTTTTTCATCTTTAAGCACTGATACACAATGGCTGTAACTTTCTCCGTTTGAAATGTGACAGAAAAACTAGCACAAATTTATTTTCCCTTCCTCACAACTTCACAGAATATTCTTCCTTACAGCAAATCCTAGTAACTTCAACATATCATTTTTTTTTTCTTTCCTTATTGAGAATTTTCACCTTTTCACTTCAATGAAGCAGTTTCTGACTTCTCTTTGACATTTCCAAATTGCCTCCATCACTACTTTTGTGCTCTGGGGCCATTATTTAAGTAAAATAAGGGTGATCTAAACACAAGCACTGTGGTACTGCGATACACAATCTGATAACTGAGGCAGGTGCCAAGCAGGTGTTAAGTAACTAATGGGGGATACGCTGAACAAGAGGTCATCTCAGACTGGATGGAGGGGCCAAGCTCGAGATTGCATCGTGCTACTCAGAACGGCAATTCTGAATTTAAAACTTAAGGATTATTTATTTCTGGAATTTTCTAGTTCATATTTTTGGCCTGTAGTTGACTGCAGATAACTGAAACCATGGAAAGTGAAACCCCACGAAAGGGGGATGACTGTGGTACCAAGGTAAGCTCATCTGAAAAAGATAATTGACAAACTAAAGTACTGACAGAAGATCAAAGCCATTTTGACAACATATCGGGAAATACCAGTTTCTGTGTCATACTGAAGGAAGCAAGGGGAATTCATTCATTCAACAATACAATCTTTGCTAAATAGTCATTGCCTCACAACAGTCATTGAGAAGGTATATATCAGCTACTGTTTCTAGGATCAGAGCCTAGTGTGATGAATGGAAGAAATAAGCATCCCTTACCTCAAGGAGTTTATATCCTACCAGAGGGAACAAATAAATAACATGGTAAATGATTAACATACACAGGAGATATTTCTAAGTCATGAAGAGCTGGGTCTTCTGCTCTCAATGTGATACTCACAAGAAAAGTTCCAAAACTTTGAGAGTAAACTTTAAGGTGTAGATAATAATAAAACTTTAGCCAAAATCAAAGAGATTCAATATGTAATTTAAATAGTCTTTTAAAAAAGAGTTCTAAAATGATAATATAAGAAAATTTGAGACAAGTATTGTGACATGTTATTCCTGGAGTTTCAGCTTCAACATCAGTCCTTCCAATGAACACCCAGGACTGATCTCCTTTAGGATGGATTGGTTGGATTTCCTTGCAGTCCAAAGGACTCCACAGTTCAAAAGCATCAATTTTTCGACTCTCAGCTTTCTTTATGGAGAAGGAAATGGCAACCCACTCCAGTGTTCTTGCCTGGAGAATCCCAGGGTGGGGAGCCTGGTGGGCTGCTGTCTATGGGGTCTCACAGAGTTGGACATTACTGAAGAGACTTAGCAGCAGCAGCTTTCTTTATAGTCCAACTCTCACATCCATACGTGACTACTGGAGAAACCATAACTTTGACTAGACGGACCTTTGTTGGCAAAGTAATGTCTCTGCTTTTTAATATGCTGTCTAGGTTGGTCATAGCTTTTCTTCCAAGGAGCAAGCATCTTTTAATTTCATGGCTGCAGTCACCATCCGCAGTGACTTTGGAGCCCAAGAAAATAAAGTCTCTCACTGTTTCCATTGTTTCCCCCATCTGTTTGCCATAAAGTGATATGTAGGTTTATCCATTGAAACAACTGTACACCCTCGTGAGGGAGGTTGATAATGGGGAAGGTTATGCATGAATGAAGACAGAGGGCTTTGGGAAATCTGTCTTCCATCCCATTTTTCTGTGACCCTAAGTAAGTAAGTAAAGTAACTGAAGTCACTCAATGGTGTCTGATTCTTTGTGACCCCATGGACTATAGCCCACCAGGCTTCTCTGTCCATGGGATTCTCCAGGCAAGAATCCTGGAGTGGGTTGCCATTTCCTTCTCCAGCAGATCTTCCCGACCCAAGGATCAAACCCAGGTCTCCCGCATTGCAGGCAGATGCTTTATCCTCTGAGTCACCAGGGAAGCAAAAACCCTAAAACTGCACTAAAAAATAAAGCATATTTTTTTTAAAAGTCCCCTACATACAAACAAGTTCCATTCCAAGAGCACATTTGTAAGTCTAATTGGTTCCTCAGTCCAAGAAACTTAGCCTAGGTACCCAGCTAACACAATCAGCTATACCTACTGTTCTTTAACTTAACTACAATGAGGTTTTGTTATCTTCAAGGTCAATTTAAGAAGCACCTTGGCATTATAAGGTGTCAGACAGTACTTGCGGACCCCAAAATCATTCAAAAAATTTAGATCCCACTTTTGTCTTTTACCTACTCAGTGACTTTCAAAAGGAACTTAATTATTTGAGTCATAGTTTTATCACTTATTAAAAAAGATGAATGCAATATTTACTCAGAAGATTGTTGAGGCCATTCATGGGATAGATATGTAAAACAACCAGCGCAAGTCACGTAACCAATACATTTGCCTGCATAATATGAGATTGGAGTCTGAATGTAATGGCCAGTTTCTCACACACATCTCAAGATAAGATCGCTGCTTCTTGGATTCTGTGCAAATAGCACGGAAAGGTCCAGTCACAGGATGTGGTGAATGTGCTCACTGAGTGAGCTCAGCATTTTCACAATTTTTCACATATCTGTTTCCTACTGATGTCGATTCCATGGTCCCCAAATGACTTAATGGCACAATTCCTCTTTACTTTTGGATCATTTAAAACGATGTCTATTTCAAGACTTAAGGAATTCAACTCTACTCTAACCACAACAGCATTTTAAGGGAAATGAAAGTCCTCAAAGAAATAGGACCAGGGCTGAGGAATATGTCGGGCACTGATGGGCAAGCGTACTTGAGTCTGTTTTCAAACTTTCCACAAATGTAGGAGTCCACCATTGAGTACCGAAACAAGTAAGGAAAAGATGTCTTGGACTGAATTCGGATTTATATTTTTCACACGTCAGCTGAATAGAACTTCTCTTGTTTTCAGTGGAATAAATTTGGCCTTACATACTGTAATTAAACCTGCCCCAGAAAGGCATACAAATATTTGAAATGATAAATTTAGATTAATAAAAAAGGATTAGTATTCTCATGTACTTCTATTAAAAATTATTTATCATATATCAATAATACCCACTTAAATATGCATATTTACATTTTTTCATTGGGTAAATATTTCCCTCACCTCTTTTTTTATTTTTTGTAAGTCATAGATTTACAATGTGTTATATTTACATTTTCTCATTTGTTGTATCAATCATGAAAGAGAAGGTAAGGGGTAATGGGATTTTTTAGCTACTTTGTGCTCTTTCACCTTGCTCTAAGTAGTTGTCCCAAAGCGTAGAAAAATACTTCAGAGTCTTACATAAACTGTAGCTGCACTCTTGTCTTTTTCTCACAGTAAAAGCAAAAGTGAAAACCACTCAGTCATGTCTGACTCTTTGTGACCCAATGGGCTATACAGTCCAAAGCCTTTCTCTTCTCCAGGACATCTTTCCAACCCAGGGATCAAACCCAGGTCTTCTGCATTGCAGGTGGATTCTTTACCAGCTGAACCTCCATGGAAGCCCAAGAATACTGGTGTAGGTAGCCTATCCCTTCTCCAGCAGATATTCCCCATGCAGAAATCAAAACAGGGTCTCCAGCATTGCAAAAGATTCTTTACCAGCTAAGCTACCTACCCACTCCAGTATTCAAACCTGGAGAATTCCATGGACTGTATGGGATCACAAAGAGTCAGATACAACTAAGCAACTGTCACTTCACTTAACTTTCTCAAGGTAAAGGATTATTAAAAACAGCAAGAGGTCAGACCTCTCAATATGTTCTGATCACTGTCTCACACACAGAATAAAATCAGGAAACATTAGATCACTGTAAACATGAATGAAGGAATCAGGTTTTAAGTCTTATATGATTTAAAACTTTCTGAAAGCATGATTTAAGAAACCATGGAAAATTCAGAATCAGAAAATTAAACTGAAATACTAAATAAATGAAGCTTACCACCCGTGATTCTTTTATATAGTAATGTTTTCAAAGTACATTCCACATACATAAACCGGGCTCATCACTCATCACTCTGAATGTCAGTGGTTGTATGGTGCTGTTTTACAATGAGGGGGTCCCAGGACTCATAATCAGGTAGTACATACACAGCCCCAGGATGTCAGGATCTGAGGTTTCTTACCACTAATTTTTTAAATTTTATGTTTGTTTTCTCCTCAACTCAGGTTAGAAGCACTGTTTTCCTTCTTTCTGTTTGTTTTTTTTTTTTTATAAAAATGTGTCTGTAGAGATTCATGTGGGCTTCCCAGATGCCAATGGCATTCCTACAAATTAAGTGCATGAATCGACATTTCTTTTGGTGACGTTCATGTTCTTTGGCTCATGTTCTGAGTTCTTGACCAACCTAGACAATTGGTTTGCCCGCTGGCTGTGAAAATTTCAGTAGTTTTGCCATAGCCACAGCATGCGGCTGCTGCTGCTACCCAGCAAACAGGTCTTACCCACTGGCATCTCTTTTTTTTCTGGATCAGATCACTCTATTTAAAAACAAGAAATCTTCTCTTCTAAGCCTATCTAAATCAGGTCTGACTCCTCACAGAAAGTTCCCAACACTCTGTCTTCTCAAATATGTTGTTCTACTGTGAGTTTGGGGCTCCTGGGTTAATATACAGTGTTCACAGAACACGTATTTATAAAACAAGATAACAACTACTGTAGTTTTAGCTTCCTCAGTAGTCATACTTGCAATAATTCTGAAAAACAGGTTTCCTTATTGTCATTTTATAGTTGAAGAAACTGAAGGTCAGAGAAGCTGAGAATTTTGCCCAAAGTCAAACAGTTCAAAAACAATGTATTTAGAATAAAACTTTCACTTTATTTTCAGAGAACATGTATTTACATATCCTTCACATGGTCTCTGAGTACACACAAGCCTTCTACTCTTAGCTATTTTTAGCATTTGGCTTTGCCTAGAGGAGTTTGAAAAGAGTGACATAAATTAAAAGTTTTAAAGTGGAAGCAATAGGAGTGATCACCTAATTAGACATTATTTTAAAATGAACACCCTATCTAGACAGTGAATCAGGACAAAGTTGGAACTAGAATAGACATTTTCTTAAGCTCTTGAAAGATGCACCTTGAGTAGTCAATTCCACAGCATTTGGAAAATGAGACACAGTTTTCCCCCACTATCCAGCAACAGAGCATTCCTATGAAACCTTTGAGCTGAAACAGCATTAAAAAAGCATATTCCCCCTGCTTTCCAAAAGCCCACGTTACACCACTTTGCTTTTACAGAAGACTTATATTAGTAGAGAAGAGCTTAATTCATAAAACAGAAATCTTTGAATTTCTTTTGGTTAGTGAAACAGGTACTAATGTAGAGTAGAGGTCTTTCCCAAAAGCCAAGCGACTTGAAAGAAAGGGAAAAATAAAAAAGAGCCAGATACCTGTACTTGCTCTGGGGCACATGCTTTCTGTAAGACCTACACCTAAAGCAGTTATAACTATGAACAAGAGACAACACAAAAGATGTCCCTTACTATGGGGACTGAAGCAGCTAAAACCTCAAATTTCAGTTTGGAAAAACTGCCATTTCTCTGACAGCGCTTTTCTCAGGGAAGAGTAATCAGGATGTTGCTGAATAGCTCCATATGCTGGTATTTGGGTAGAATTACACAGAGTAGTTCGGAGAAGGCAATGGCACTCCACTCCAGTACTCTTGCCTGGAGAATCCCATGCATGGAGGAGCCTGGTGGGCTGCAGTCCATGGGGTCACTAAGAGTCAGACACGACTGAGTGACTTCACTTTCACTTTTCACTTTCATGCATTGGAGAAGGAAATGGCAACCCGCTCCAGTGTTCTTAGCTGGGGAATCCCAGGGACGGGGGAGCCTGGTGGGCTGCCGTCTATGGGGTCGCACAGAGTCACACACAACTGAAGTGACTTAGCAGCAGTAGCAGCAGCACACAGAGTAGTTAGACTGACCATTTTCTTTAAAAGGTGTACTTTTATTTACAGGCTATGGTAGTGGCAAGAATACACAGAAGAACTATACAGAAAAATCTTCATGACCCACATAATCATGATGGTGTGCTCACTCACCTAGGGCCAGACATCCTGGAATGCAAAATCAAGTGGGCCTTAGGAAGCATCACTACAAACACAGCTAGTGGAGGTGATGGAATTCCAATTGAGTTATTTCAAATCCTGAAAGATGATGCTGTGAAAGTGCTGCACTCAATATGCCAGCAAGTTTGGAAAACAGCAATGGCCACAGGACTGGAAAAGGTCTGTTTTATTTCCAATCCCAAAGAAAGACAATGCCAAAGAATGCTCAAACCACCATACAACTGCACTCATCTCACATGCTCCAACGTAATGCTCAAAATTCTCCAAGCCAGGCTTCAACAGTATGCGAACCATGAACTTTCAGATATTCAAGTTGGATTTAGAAAAGGCAGAGGAACCAGAGATCAAATTGCCAACATCCGCTGGATCATCGAAAAAGCAAGAGTCCCAGAAAAACATCTATTTCTGCTTTATGGACTATGCCAAAGCCTTTAACTGTGTGGATCACAACAAACTGTGGAAAATTCTGAAAAAGATGGGAATACCAGACCACCTGATCTGCCTCCTGAGAAATCTGTATGCAGGTCAGGAAGCAACAGTTAGAACTGGACATGGAACAACAGACTGGTTCCAAATCAGGAATGGAGTACATCAAGGCTGTATATTGTCATTGTGCTTATTTAACTTCTATGTACAGTTCATCATGAGAAATGCTGGGCTGGATGAAGCACCAGCTGGAATCAAGATTGCTGGGAGAAATACCAATCACCTCAGATACGCAGATGACACCACCCTCATGGCAGAAAAGGTGGAAGAACTAAAGAGCCTCTTGATGAAAGTGAAAGAGGAGAGTGAAGAAAGTTGGCTTAAAACTCAACATTCAGAAAACTAAGATCATGGCATCTGGTCCCATCACTTCATGGGAAATAGCTGGAGAAACAGTGGAAACAGTGGCTGACTTTATTTTTCTGGGCTCCAAACTCACTGCAGATGGTGACTGCAGCCACGAAATTAAAAGACGCTTTCTCCTCGGAAGGAAAGTTACGATCAACCTAGACAGCATAATAAAAAGCAGAGACATTACTTTGCCAACAAAGGTCCGTCTAGTCAAAGCTTTGGTTTTTCCAGTAGTCATGTATGGATGTGAGAGTTGGACTGTGAAGAAGGCTGAGCGCCGAAGAATTGATGCTTTTGAACTGTGGTGTTGGAGAACACGTTTTAGAGTCTCTTGGACTGCAAGGAGATCCAACCAGTCCATCCTAAAGGAAATCAGTCCTGAATATTCATTGGAAGGACTGATGCTGAAGCTGAAACTCCAATACTTTGGCCATCTGATGTGAACTGACTCATTTGAGAAGACCCTGATGCTGGGAATGATTGAAGGCAGGAGGATAAGGTGATGACAGAGGATGAGATGGTTGGATGACATCACCAGTTCAATGGACATGAGTTTGAGCACGTTCTCGGAGTTGGTGATGGACAGGGAAACCTGGCACGCTGCAGTCCATGGGATTGCAAAGAGTCAGACATGACTGAGAGACTGAACTGAACTGATGTCATGCACAGAAATGAGGCATGAATACTGGGACACAGAGTGGGGCAATCAGCGAGCTAACTGAAGAAATAAACATGTTGCTTTAGAGACTCACAAAGTTTTTCGCTTGACCTGAAATAATGAATCAATAATTCCCAGGACCCAGTGATCTAAAGGAAAATTTAAAATATGGTGACTATGTAAAAAAAATGAAACTTCTGTATGACAATGATTAACACAACACACAGAGGACAATCAGAATGAGTATGGTATGGTTTTCTGGTTGCCTGCCACTTCTTCCTTCCTCTCCACCCCAGTTTCTAGTAATCCACTCATCCAGTAATTATTCAAACAATACGCAGTCAGCAAATATTTATTGAGCACCTACTATGTGCCAGGATTTTTACTATGAAGTGGAAATACATGGTGAATGGCACAAGTCTTTTCCCTAATAGAGTTTACATTCTATAGTGGGGTGAATGGGAGAACAGGGGAGACAAGTCAAATAAATATACTTCAGGTGGTGATTAGTAGGATAATCAATAAGTAGATGAGGGTATAGAGTTATGAGATAGCTACAGATTTACAGAGATGATCAGGAAAGCCCTTTCTGAAGAGGGACACTGAGAAGAGATGTGAAGAAAGTATAGGGCAAAGAGAAGGGAAGAAATTAGACACTGTGATATTCTTTGACATGTGGGGATATATTCAAGAATTAATATCAGTAAGTATAGGAATGACCCATATCACCAGCCTCCCAGCTATTGTGATCCTGAAGCTGGGAGCCCATCCTGGCCATCTTTCCAGAGTATCTTCCTCTTTGTTAGGATGGACTAGAAAGCTAATGGCCTCCTGATCTGTTATAAATCATCTCTAGATCTTAGCAAAGTTAACTTGGATCATGGCCTGACTCAGCATTTCAGCATACATAACTATCTTCACATTACCAGGCTGACCACTTTGCTTTTTATTGTAACATACACTGGTATTTTCATGCCTTTGACCTTTTAAAGCAAAGAATTATAGCATGGGCCAATTGTAGGTTAGGAACGAGCATGATCATAGAAGACAAATGCCCAGCAGAGAACTGAAAGAAAATAATTCAGATTGTGGAGAAGGCAATGGCACCCCTCTCCAGTACTCTTGCCTGGAAAATCCCATGGACGGAGGATCCTGGTGCACTGCAGTTCATGGGGTCACTAGGAGTCGGACACGACTGAGCGACTTCACTTTCACTTTTCACTTTCATGCATTGGAGAAGGAAATGGCAACCCACTCCAGTGTTCTTGCCTGGAGAATCCCAGGGACGGGGGAGCCTGGTGGGCTGCCGTCTCTGGGGTCGCACAGAGTCGGACACGACTGACGCGACTTAGCAGCAGCAGTTCAGATTGTCCTAGACTTTTCCTCAAATCCCTGCAAAAACACATGCCTCACAGGCCTCTTATGTTCCACAGACCTAGAATTAAACTCGTGATATTGACTCCTGGCACCCAAACCTGATCTTCTTGCTGTGATTTCTATTGTAGTAAATGACTCCACTTCTTACCCATTTGCAGGTGTCTGAAACCTCAGTCATTCTTGACACCACCTGCTCTGATACTTTACACCCCTAATAAATTGCCAGTAATACTGATTCTGTAAAGTATGTCTATCTACTTTGATCTGCTCCTTTGCCACATCTATACCCAAGCTACTATTATTGATCAGTTAAACCACAGTAATTGACCTATGATTTATTTCTGATTTTTGTCCACTCTGTCCATACCTCATCTACTTCATTTTTCTGCCCACACCCAGAATTCTTTTTAAAAAAATTATGATGTCTCTGTACTGCTTAAGATTTTTACTAGCTTCACACTGTCCTTTAGGAAAAAATACAAAATCCTTCATAGTGTCCCTTCAGAATTATACATATAGACACAAGGGAATTCTCCTCTCTGTTTTAGGCAATAAACTGTTAAAATGGTATATTAAATGCCTGTGTACCACCCATAAAACCACATAGTTAATTAAATTTACAAAAATCTTATAGCAATAAATTTATTTTTCACTTGCTTTCCAAGTTTTCTAGAGCATGTTAATTTTTTCAAAAATACTCTGAAAATTTCAAGTATCAGTGGGTAATGATTTTTAATGTAACATCAATAAGCAAAATACCCAACTTTTTCCTGTTAAGTAATGTTTCCTTTCAAAGACTTTGGGTCTAAAATCTCTAACAGTGCACTTTTTCAAATGCAATTCAAGTACAACTCAATCCAAAGAGACAGGGAGAGTCAGTCCTCATCTGTCTCTCACTGGCATTTATGATATCACCACACTGATGAATAAGAAAATAATAGCATGTACTGGCCACCCATGTACTTAGTTTGCTATTTAGTTGTTAATGTAAGTGACAAACCAAAGCATAACTATTATATTTAAATGGAAAAAAATGTATTGTCTTATATAACTAACCCTCCCACACCATGCAACAGAAAGAATGTGAAATCTGATTTAAACAGACCTAGTTAGGGATTGTGGCCAGTTATTAAGAGACTGAAGCAAGTTATGTCATCTCTCTGGAATTCTATTTCTTCATTTCAAGATAGGACATTTTAGAAGAGGGGCAAATTCCTTTCATAGAATTGAAAACAATATTAAGTAATATCTATAAAACAATATTAGCAAATATGAAACGTGTCAAACCTACACCCAATCACATTTAAGTCTATGTGAAATAAAATTTTACATACTTGTAGATTAATCACTTTTAAAAGTGTAAGTCAAAGGCTTTTTCCTTTGCAATATTGAAATATCACTGGCTTTAAACTAATTCTAGAAAGGACTAGCCTAAAAGAAAATCTAATAATTAACTGTGAGTATCAACCTGTTCTTGACTAGCTGAACTCCTCATGCCGCTACTTTCCTGGGTGGAGCTAATTACAGGCGTTCCTCTGAACTGAGGGGCTGCTTCAGCTTGTACAAGTCACTAGGTCATGAGAGAATCACGTGTCCTGTGTGTGCTGTGGGACCAGCTGTTCTTCCCCATCGTTTGTCTCCACTGACGACCTAGGCAGCAGTCAGCAACCATCATGGACAGTGAATGACTTTCTCCAAATGATTCTAGTACCCAATCTTAAGATCCAATTTTTCAGTCTTCCCAACTGAGGCCCCAGATATCACAGAACAGAGAAGACTCAAATTTCTATTCTTATTATGTCCTGTTTGAATTTCTTTCCCATTAAATATGTGAATTTATAATAAAGCAGTTGTTTAAACCAATAAAACAACTAGACCAGTAAACTTTGGGATGAATATTATGTAATAGTGATACAACCGACATGGGAGCTTCCATGTCAGCTACAAAGAATTGGCATTGCTTTTGAGTCTCAGGTTAGGAGGAGACTGAAAGGCCTTGAGGAGACTGTTATTGAAAACTGAAAATATCTCAAGGACAGAGTTATAAAGCTTAGGCAGACAGGGAGAAAGTATTATTGGACATTGGAGGAAAAGGTTTTTGATAGGAAGTATTGGAGAGTTTAGCAAAACTGTTGCTGATGATAATATATAAAACAGAAAAAAATAACACCTTTGTGTTAGAAGTTGTAGAACTCAAAGAGTTATGCATATAACCCCGTACCATATAATCACTTACCATGTCAATAAATTATATTGATTCATAAAGACCTTCGGTTATGACTGTGGGTTGTTTCTGAAGTCTTTAAGCTGTGACTTTGAGTTTGGTATCTGGAGATTGTTCACCCACTACTCCATTAAGGCTTACAGCACTGTTAGGCGGCATCTCATCTATGCATCAAAGTACCAGAGTAATAGTAACAGAAAATCGAAGAAAACTCATTCATATCTTTCTAATAATCCTGAGACCAGAAGGCAAATGTGTTCCTTGTTAAGTAATGATAACAATTGTTTATATAAACTTTAAGTTGACAATGCATATTTATATACATAATCTTACTTGATCTTCTCATTTAACCCTTGAAGTAGTTATTTCACTTTTAATAAGCGAAAACCATCCACAATAACTTATTTGCCCAAATTCATAACAAGTAAGTGGTCAACCAAGGACTATATGTCAGGTTCTCTAATCATAAGCCTTTTGTTCTTTCACAAATAATAAATGATTGTATAGAATTCCTGATATTTTTAAACTACTTGACTAAATATACAGTCCTGCATGTTATGACAGCTACGACTGTCAGTTTTTAAAGGAGAGAATTTCATCAAATTGAGAAACGTCATGTGTCAAGCCCTGCCATTTCCAAAATAATATCTGTAACTGCGATTAAGTTCTTAAAAGAATAAACAGAAAGCATAGATAATTTCAAGCATATGTGAAGAGAAATATCAGAAAAAGTGATACAGGAGGTAATTATTCCCATTACCAAGTACTTCTTCATGTACAGAATGAATTACTATTATCACTGCAGGCTCGATTACTTATTAAATAAACTTCAATTTATTAAAATTTAATTTCCACAAAACTTAGTAGAAATAAAGCTTGCCACAGATTTTGAAAAAACAAACAGTGGAAAATTATCTAGTCTAGCTACAGCAATTTTGTAAAGTGGAATAAACACACCTCTATTATCTAACTCTTCAGTTCTCAGTTATTAATAAAGCAATTCATATTTGTTCTTTGTTAGCTTTCAAGGAAGCTGTGATTTAATTGATTTCAATCAACATTTATTGAGTATAACTCTATGCAGGGCACGTATCTGGGAGTTGGAAGCATTTAATTACAATAACCCATGGCCCCTGATCTCCAATGAAAACAGTACACAAACACTTGTAAGACAAAGCAGATTTTGGCAAGTGCGGCACAAGAGGTTTATATACAACAGAGGAAGTGGGAAGAGGAGATTGAATCCAGACTTAAACTGTGTGCAAAAGCTTTGATGAAGAAACAGTAGTGAATATAAAGACTTCAAGACTTGAAGGCTGACAAATACCCATATTTCCACTTAAAGATGTTCTTAGTTCTACTGTTTTCAATAGCCTGTGTTGGTAGGCTCAGCTTTGTAAACCCAAGTTCTCAGCAATAACTTTAATTCTATATGTATTGATTGCTCATGGAGCATTTAAGTAAATTATGACCGATATGGTATGTTCTATAACAGGGGCCCCCAATCTCCATACCATGGACAGGTACTTCCTGTCAGATCAGCAAGGCATTAAATTAGAAATAAGTACATGATAAGTGTAATGCATCTGAAACATCCTGAAACCATGCCCTCCCGTCTCCCACTCCTCCATTGGAAAAACTGACTTCCACGAAACCTGTCCCTAGTGTCAAAACGGTTGGGGACTGCTGGTCTACAAGATGGTTTCCAACAAACAGCATCCCTCTTCTCCACTAAACAAATAGATAAATAAAACGGAATAAAGAGAAGACCAAACTAGTATCTGTGCTGAGAGTTTAGTCAGGAATAAGATGGATGCCCAGGTGAGCCAAATGAACCTGTTATGCAAACCTTGGAATAAAAACATTGACTCACCAGTCACAGAAGCTCTGGCCTTTGCACCAACCAACCTTCACCTCTCTCCTCTGGGGCAGAGCTGGAAGAAGAAGGAAACAGTGCTTCCTGCAAGCAGCAGGCTCTCAGGAGAAGTCTGGAGCCCAGCTGAGGTGGGTGGGTTGCAGGGGGGGCGGGGTGGTTGAGAGGGAAAAAAAAGACAGTTAGAGCTTCAGCTAGGCCCAGCTAAGATAAGGGTGCATGAGTGCACAGTCAGTCGAGTCCAACTCTTTGTGACCCCATGGGCTGTAGCCCGCCATGCTCCTCTATCCATGCGATTCTCTAGGCAAGAATACTGGAGGGGGTTGCCATTTCCTTCTCCAGGGGATTTTCCTGACTCAGGGATTGAACCCTAGTCTCCTATATCTCCTGCATTGGCAGGTGGATTCTTTTCCACTGAGCCACCTGGGAAGCCCCAAGCTGAGTATCTCTTTCAAATTTACTATGCAAATAAGTTACTCTCCCTCCTCTGGGGAGACAGAGACAGAAGAAAAGGACCGGGAGTGCTGAGAGAAAGGGCCTCCTCATGGAAACCAGAAGCAGGGAAGTTGTGATCCATCTTAAATATCTCCCAAGATGATGATGATTAGAGAAGAGGTGATCTTTTTGTATTGATCATTCACTGTTTCTCTTTTACAGACTTGCTCACGCTTTTAAGTTTTAAAGAATGGTCCATTTTTCTCTTGTGACTTGTGTGATTCCAAATCAATAGTGTAACAGTAAGTATAAGAGCAAAACAAGTAGTTAGCACCCTGGTGTCTCACGTATAGAGCCTCTCTGCTTCTCATTTTTCTTTCAGTTTTTATCATCCACCTTCCCTCCCCACTGGGGACTGGCTGGAAATACAGGAAGGAGGCACCTTTTATTCATTGGTTGCTATGCTTGAAACCAAAAGGCAAGAAGAGGAAAAAAAGCAAGTGAAACAGGAAAGAGTAATACAAGAATTGGCTTGGAAAAATTCTAGAAACAGAATTTTCTAGAACAGATATTTTTCCTTAAACCAGAGAATGACCGAGTAGGTATGTAGGTATTTTAGAGAGTGGCCATGTTCCTGAGTCCTGTACAAATGTTAGTAAACTGATATAAAGCTGGATTAACCATGAATAAACAACAAGGACCACAGGAGCTCTGCTCAATGTTATGTGGGAGGGGAGTTTGGGGAAGAATGGATACATATATGTGAATGACTGAGTCCCTTTGCTATCTACCTGAAACTACCAAAACATTGTTAATTGGCTGTACACCAGGATAAAATAAAAGTAAAAAAAGTAAAAAATCCAAACAGCTGTGTTTGCATACTCATCTACAAGGAGCAAGAACTTTGAAATGAAATAAATATTTGAAAATGTGTAGACCAAAAATGAGAATACCAGACCACCTGACCTGCCTCTTGAGAAATCTGTATGCAGGTCAGGAAGCAACAGTTAGAACTTGACATGGACCAACAGACTGGTTCCAAATAGGAAAAGGAGTCCGTCAAGGCTGTATATTGTCACCCTGTTTATTTAAGTTCTATGCAGAGTACATCATGAGAAACACTGGACTGGAAGAAACACAAGCTGGAATCAAGATTGCCGGGAGAAATATCAATAACCTCAGATATGCAGATGACACCACCCTTATGGCAGAAAGTGAAGAGGAACTCAAAAGCCTCTTGATAAAGGTGAAAGTGAAGAGTGAAAAAGTTGGCTTAAAGCTCAACATTCAGAAAACGAAGATCATGGCATCCAGTCCCATCACTTCATGGGAAATAGATAGGTAAACAGTGGAAACAGTGTCAGACTTTATTTTTCTGGGCTCCAAAATCACTGCAGATGGTGACTGCAGCCATGAAATTAAAAGACGCTTACTCCTTGGAAGGAAAGTTATGACCAACCTAGATAGCATATTCAAAAGCAGAGACATTAGTTTGCCAACAAAGGTCCATCTAGTCAAGGCTATGGTTTTTCCTGTGGATGTGAGAGTTGGACTGTGAAGAAGGCTGAGCACCGAAGAATTGATGCTTTTGAACTGTGGTGTTGGAGAAGACTCTTGAGAGTCCCTTGGACTGCAAGGAGATCCAACCAGTCCATTCTGAAGGAGATCAGCCCTGAGATTTCTTTGGAAGGAATGATGCTAAAGCTGAAACTCCAGTACTTTGGCTATCTCATGCGGAGAGTTGACTCATTGGAAAAGACTCTGATGCTGGGAGGGATTGGGGGCAGGAGGAGAAGGGGACGACAGAGGATGAGATGGCTGGATGGCATCACTGACTCGATGGACGTGAGTCTGAGTGAACTCCGGGAGCTGCTGATGGACAGGGAGGCCTGGCGTGCTGCGATTCATGGGGTCGCAAAGAGCCGGACACAACTGAGCGACTGATCTGATCTGATCTCAGACCAAAAATATTTGGGGCATATACATACCTTTTTATTTATCTATATCAACTACCATTTTAGTTATTTTAAACAAAATTGTGACTATATCGGCTTGAGTACCCACCACTTGTATCTCAGAAATGAACTCTGCAAGCTTTTTTGTTCTCTTGAATTATCATTATTTCAATCTAATATTTGGAAGGAGGTAAGTCATGACCAAGATGAACTGATAATTTTGAGTTTATCTGCAAGATTTATTAATTAGGCAAAAATTTCATTGTATTGCTAAGAGAATAATGGTGGACAGGCAAGGAAACACAACATTCCAGAACATTTACAACTTTGATATGATCATATATATTTTAGCTTCAGTTTGTGACTTTATTAAAACTATAGTATATTCACATTTCCCTTTGGCTCAGACAGTAAAGAATCTGCCTGCAAAGTAGGAGACCTGGGTTTAATCCCTGGGTTAGGAAGATTCCCTGGAGAAGGAAATGGCTACCCACTCCAATATTCTTTCCTGGAGAATCCCATGGACAGAGGAGCCTGGTGGGCAACAGTCCATGGAGTTGCAAAGACTTGGACGTGACTGAGTGGCTAACACTTTAGCTTTTCCTCTATATTTCATGGCACAGGTACACTTCTCTTTACAGAGTGAAGGCTCAAAACCAACTGAACTTGTCACTTAAAATGAAGATGTATCATGGTAACTTTCTCTCAGAAGAACTATTTCTGAAATTAATAACTGCAGTTTTCTGAAGAGCTACATTATGGCTTTCCTCTAGTTTTTCATGTCAAGTTCTGCTCTAAGTAAAGATTTTCATATTTCATGAGTTATTATCACTACCTACAGCTTGCCAATATAGGAAGAGGTCTGGCAGGAGAAATCACCTTGCTGGCCTTGAATGTTGGGAGTTCTAATTAGTGGAGGGTAGCGACAGCTTGTGCCACCTGGAGATTTTAATATTCCTCCCTAATGAGATGAATATCACTTCCCTGCAATCAGGGAACTTTCCCAGGGTTCCCAATCAGCTCACACTATTTTTAGTTTCATTCAAATTGGCTAATTATGAGGATTAACATGAATTATGCCTGTGTTTTACTAGGTGTCCAAGTGTCATTTCAATATCAGAATTATCATCTTGGTATTCTGTGGAGAAAGGTTAGGAATGGTTAATGTTAACACCCCACACTGCACAGAATTTGTTGAAAAGATGTATCTGATCTTAAAACCAGATCTTGATTAGAAATGCTCTACTTTAGGGAGAGAGTGAGAAGGGATTGATAAATATAAAGCCTTCTCAGAGTGCTTTCTAAAGATCTCATTTTTAAGTTCAATAATGGAGGGAAAATTAGGTAACCAACAACAAAGAAAATGGATTTGATATTTCAGTGATAATTCTAGAACTCAAAGATAAATGTCATTAAAATATTAAAGCTGATTAAAAGGATTTTAAGTTACATTTGAAACAAAATAATTAAAATAGTGTGGGGTAAATAGAGTCTTGGTAAGGCATGGCAAAGTCATGTGGAACTACTCAACTTGCCCAGAGGAGTGAAACATTTTTAAGAGAATACATTTCTCTTTTAAAAGAGTGAAAATGTTCTTATGGATGGACCACCTTCTAGGATTCTGAGAAAGCCCATGGACCCACCTGCCGGTCTCTTAAACTCTGAACACTGCTGGAGACCAGGAGGAATACGAAAAGTTTGAAGACCAGTTTGATTTTTCAAGAGGAGACAAAACAGATCAGTGAGCTCTTGAGTCTGACCTTGGGCAACACCCTGAATTAGATTATTATTAAAGGAACGATTTGTGAGCTTCTGCAAGAAAAGTATTGGAAGGTCTGCCACACGGCCTTTCTAAGAGCTGCTGAAAGAAGGATGTGTGACCCCAAGGAATTAACTTTTTCTTTATCAAAAGATTCCTGCTGTTATGGGCTGAACTGTGTCAACCTCAAAATTTATAGGTTGAAATCCTAACCACCAGTATCTCAGAATGTGGCTGCATTTGGAGATAGGGTCTTTAAAGAAGTGATTAAGTTCAAATGAGGTCGTATGAGTGGGCCCTGCTCCAATATGTCTGGTCACCTTTTAAGATGAGATTAGGACACAGAAACGCACAAAGGGAAGACAGTGTGAAAACACGGGGAGAAAACCAGTCCAGGAAAGAGACCTCAGAAAAAGCTGACTCTGCCGACACCTTGATCTCAGACTTTGAGCCTTCAGCGCTTTGAGAAGATAAAGTTCTGTTATTTCAGCCTCCCAGTCTGGAGTGCTTTGTTATGGCGGCACAAGCAAATGAAACACAGCAGCTAAAGTTCAATAAGAATCAAGTGGCGGCGATGTCAAATGGAGGACCCTTAAAGGTACCATGATAAAAACAGGATCTATGATTCTCTGTTCTTATATTATTTGGTACTCAGTTGAGAGAGATAAGTCATGCTAGTTATTTTAACAGAGAGAATTTAACCTAAAAAATTGCTAACTAGCCATCTGAATTTCCTGGGACAGTCATAACATAGAACCACAAACTGGAGGGCTTAGACAACAGAAGTTTATCGTCTCACAGTTCTGGAGACTGGAAGTCTGAGATCAAGGTGTCAGGAGGGGTGCTTCCTTCTGAAGGCAGTGAGGGAGAAGCTGTTTCTTGTCTTTCTCCTCATGTCTGTTGTTTTCTGGCAATCCTTGGTTTATGGATATCTCACCTTGATCCCTGCCTTCCTGTTCACACAGTGTTCTCCCTGGGTGAGCAACTGTCTGTGTGTCCAAATTTCCCTTTTTAGAAGGACAGAGTCATATTGCACAGGGCTTCCCCCATGGCTGCGGTAAAGAATCTACCTGCAATGCAGGAGACTTGCAGGAGAGGCAAGTTAGATCCCTGGGTCAGAAAGATCCCCTGGAGTACAAAATGGCAACCCGGTCCAGTATTCTTGCCTGGGAAGTCCCTTGGACCAAGGAGTTTGGCAGGCTGCAGTCCATGGGCTCACAGAAGAGCAACCAGATAACAACAAAACAACAAGCTATTGCTCTAGGGCCCACCCCAGTGAGCCCATCTGAACTATCTGCAAAGGCCTGAAGAACCAGAACTTAAAGCAGTACTTACGTTAGGGACAAAATAAAATTGGCCACTGCAAGTGCATCGAAGAAAATGACCCTTAACCTTACCTAAGTTATAGAATTTTCAGCTTTTCTCAGAAATCAGCAGAGGACTTTGGCGAATCTCCTAGCCACCAAGTCTGCTCACATCAGGTCTGGACTTGCTTGTTCTCCTCAATCCAATAGGGAAGAAAACCCCTCGGCAACCAGTCATATGAAAAAGCCAAATCACTTTCACGTTTGCCTCATTAAAACCCCTTACCTGTGAGCAACTCGGAATTCATTGCTTTCAGAGCCTTGAGTTTCCAGGTGGAAACCCTTGCAATAAACACCTCTTTCTCCTTTGTTTTTCTCACTGTGCAGAGTTTGGTTTTTGACAAATCCTATTTCCAAGTAAGTTTCCACTTCCAGGTACTGGGGCTTGGAATTCAGTATCTTTTAAGGGAACACAATTGAATCCATCAGATGGGATCAGATCAGTCGCTCAGTTGTGTCCAACTCTTTGCAACTCTTTACCTCCCAAAGTTTACCTTCTTCACAGTCCAACTCTCACATCCATACATGACAAAACCAAAACATTTTACAGTGATAGAAACTGAAGGACGAGCTACCACCGCTAGGACTGGAGGAGCAAAGGGAAGGGGCTGAACATAAGATGTAGAAGCCTGGAGAAGGCACACTCAAGGAGCTGGAAGAAGGGGTGTGTGTGTGTCACTCAGTCATGTCTGACTCTTAGCAACCCCATGGACTTTAGCCTGCCAGGTTCTTCCATCCATGGGGATTCTCCAGGCAAGAATACAAGAGTGGGTTGCCATTTCCTTCTCCAAGAGGAAGGAGTATGTGTACTTGTGCTCACCTGGTAGAATCCTTGAGAAGGGTGCAATGAGGCTGCTTCTACAAATGCTGGGAAGACGGAAAATGCTGGAAAAACCACAGACTTTGGAGAAACTGCATGCTAGATTCAGCTGCTGCTACAAAAAGGCACTGCCCTTCCCTGGGTGAAGCATCCCCTGATGCTCAGGGGAACTGCACACTTTCAGCCCCTCAGGTCAGATAAGTCCAGTTCAGTTCAGTCACTCAGTCGTGTCTGACTCTTTGCGACCCCATGAATTGCAGCACACCAGGCCTCCCTGTCCATCACCAACTCCCAAAGTTTACCCAAACTCATGTCCATCAAGTCGGTGATGCCATCCGGCCATCTCATCCTCTGTCGTCCCCTTCTCCTCCTGCCCCCAATCCCTCCCAACATCAGAGTCTTTTATAATGAGTCAACTCTTCGCATGAAGTGGCCAAAGTATTGGAGTTTCAGCTTCAGCATCCGTCCTTCCAATGAACACCCAGGGCTGATCTCCTTCAGAATGGACTGGTTGGATCTCCTTGCAGTCCAAGGGACTCTCAAGAGTCTTCTCCAACACCACAGTTCAAAAGCATCAATTCTTCGGCGCTCAGCTTTCTTCACAGTCCAACTCTCACATCCATACGTGACCACTGGAAAAACCATAGCCTTGACTAGATGGACCTTTGCTGGCAAAGTAATGTCTCTGCTTTTGAATATGCTATCTAGGTTGGTCATAACTTTCCTTCCAAGGAGAAAGCATCTTTTAATTTCATGGCTGCAATCACCATCTGCAGTGATTTTGGAGCCCCCCAAAATAAAGTCTGACACTGTTTCCACTTGTTTCCCCATCTATTTCCCATGGTGTCCCCCTATTGGTAGAGTTTCTTAGGGATGCTGGCAAAGCAGACCTGTCGTCTGTAAAGTTCTAGCCCCAGCAGCACAAAGAAGAGTAAAGACAAGGTTTGTAGCTGAGAAAAAAATAAATCAATACCTAGCATAATGTTTAATATGATCAGGCCAAGATCAGCAAATGAGCCAGTGACCAACAGAGAAAAGTGTTTGAGTCATGATTCTGCAAACATTGACCCAAAGGTGTGACAAAATTCATGGATTTGTGGTTACTGATGTGAAAGTTTTTTCCTTAAATTCCTTATCTATCAAATGGGTATGACAATAAAAAGTAGCTCATAGGACTGTCAAGAGGACACATAAAATGAACTTGGAACAGTAGATGACACAGATTAAGACCTCAGGACTCATTAAATACTAGCTCTTATTTGATTACTATCTTGTTTAGTTAGATAACTAAAAATTCAAATACTAACAATTTTAGGGCACATACCTTCCTCTACCAGGGAATTAATGAAACTTAAGAAAAGACAGGCATTTGTTCACCACCAACAAAACATATACAAGTAAATATGGACTTAATTTCATGAACTAAAAGCAAATGTCTCAACCTTCTGTTACTATTTAGTGTTCCATGGCTGATAATTGCTTCTAGAACTTTAAAGAAACTTTGAGAAAAGAGAACTTCTGCTTATGAGCAATATGACTTAAAAAGGCAAGATAGCAAACAGTTTTAAACCTCGCTATCTGCCACAAGTTGATGGTAGAATTACCTGGAATGCTAAATTGAGAATCCAAAGCCCCATCCGGGTTCAGAGGGAAAGAAGTTCAGAATAACTTAGTGATTGTTGCTGAAGGCATGAAGTGACATTCCTGTCCCCTCATTGATTTTACCAACCTTGAAGAAAAGAGCATGGCTTGCAGGGCCAAAACTAGAACTCAAGTTCTAGTTCTTTGCAAAACTGAGAACAGAGATAATAAATGAAAAAAAAAAAAATCATCTCTGTAGAACTCAATAAATGTTAGTAGCTCCTTTTCCTATATATGGTTTGACAACAATGCATAGCAGACCTAAAACTATGTTCATATCTGTAAAATTTCATAACTTTCTTATCATTTGATTGTTATACTACAAGTAATCAATGTAAAGCACATTTTAAATGAAATGGGTAATGCATTCCAAGTTGATTTATTCTATAGCAGAATATCTACAATCACGTCATTTGTCTCTCTCACACACACACCCCAAATTTAAACAGAACTAGTTTTGAATGAATGAATAAGGATAAAGTTCGGCTTCTCTACACATATAATTACTTCAGCATCTAAAGATGATACAGATTACATGAGATTTGATTTGAGTTCACCTTTTGCTGAATCAAGGAACAATTTTCTTTCTCCTTTTACTAAAGTGAAAGGTAATGAAATGTGATTGTTTTTCGGTGCCTGAGAAACAAAAGGAATAATTTCAGGGACAAAAATAAGTAGCTTCCATGGGACAAGACTTTTGTTAGAATAGACTCTTTTGTCTTTTGTGCGTGAAAAGGTCAAAATCCACATTTAAGTTTCACCACTACATGAATTTCATATTAGTTCTGTGAACTATCTGGTCCAGACAGTGCATTTTCTTTCCCTGGATTTTTAAAAACATATTTTCTCAAAGGATTCCATCACAGAAATTAAACTTAGTCTGTACTTGTCAAAAAAATCTAGTGAATATATAAATATGTGTTGCTGCTAAGTCACTTCAGTCGTGTCCGACTCTGTACGACCCCATAGACGGCAGCCCACCAGGTTCCCCCGTCCCTGGGATTGTCCAGGCAAGAACACTGGAGTGGGTTGCCATTTCCTTCTCCAATGCGTGAAAGTGAAAAGTGAAAGTGAAGTCACTCAGTCGTGTCCGACTCTTAGCGACCCCATAGACTGCAGCCTACCTGGCTTCTCTGTCCATGGGATTTTCCAGGCAAGAGTACTGGAGTGGGGTGCCACTGCCTTCTCGGAAATATGTGTTGCTGCTGCTGCTGCTAAGTCACTTCAGTCGTATCCGACTCTGTGCGACCCCATAGACGGCAGCCCACCAGGCTCCCCGTCCCTGGGATTCTCCAGGCAAGAACACTGGAGTGGGTTGCCATTTCCTTCTCCAATGCATGAAAGTGAAAAGTGAAAGTGAAGTCGCTCAGTCGTATCCGACTCCTAGCGACCCCATGGACTGCAGCCTACCAGGTCCCTCCATCCATGGGATTTTCCAGGCAAGAGTACTGGAGTAGGGTGCCATTGCCTTCTCGGAAATATGTGTTGGATATGTATAAATCTTGGCTCTTCTATTTGGTCTTTCCCATTTACTTCATTGTTTAAATAGCACCATCTGGTGGTGAAATGAAATTATTGCCATTATATTGTATTTTTAAAAAATGTTTTATTTTTATATTTGAATATTTGATTCAGAAGGTAAAGAATCTGCATGCAATGCAGGAGACCCGAGTTCGATACCTGGGTCAGAAAGATCTCCTGGAGAAGGGAATGGCTACCCACTCCAGTATTCTTATCTGGAGAATTCCTTGGACAGAAGAGTCTGGTAGGCTATAATGCACGGGGTCACAGAGTCAGACATAAGTGACTAACACACGCATAGTTGATTAACAATTTCAGGTATACAACAAAGTGATTCAGTTATACAAATACATGTATATTCTTTTTCAAATTCCTTCCCAATTAGGTTGTTACAGAATATTGAGCAATGAAGAAAATGTAGAGTCAGCACAGAAAAATATTCTATTATTTTTTTACATTAAATTTGGGTTATTCGTTGTAAATTTTCATGGGTACTGATTTTCTCATTTTAACTATGCCTAGTTTTAAAGATACATATAACCTATTAAAACTTACTACCAGATAATAGCTATAAAAAATACATATATCTAGACCATGACAAGTTTTATCCATTGTTAAATATAGTTTTGTTTAATACCCTTTAATATTTCTGAAAAGCTCTACTTGTAGAACTTTAATGATGTGATCTTTAAAAATGAAGTTTAAAGGTTTTTAAAAATTCACCCTAGTGAAGCACTTTAATTCATTCATTAAAATGATCTTATTGCACTTTGAAAGTAATCTCATATGTAACAAACTATAGTCACAAAAATTTTAAAAATAACTTTCCTCATAAAACACCATCAGAATTAATAAGAACCATTTGCAGAAAAACGTAATTGTCACCGTGTTTAATAATGGATTTAGGTTTCAAAAGAAGCATTGGATTAAAAATGTGATGCTGCTGCCCTCTTGTGGTTTAAAGGGCATATTTCCCTCTGGAAATAAAATTACAGCACCTCCTGATTTTTTTGGAGGGAATGATGCTTAAGCTGAAACTCCAGTACTTGGGCCACCTCAAGCGAAGAGTTGACTCATTGGAAAAAACTCTGATGCTGGGAGGGATTGGGGGCAGGAGGAGAAGGGGACGACAGAGGATGAGATGGCTGGATGGCATCACTGGCTCGATGGACCTGAGTCTCAGTGAACTCCGGGAGTTAGTGATGGACAGGGAGGCCTGGCGTGCTGCGATTCATGGGGTTGCAAAGAATCAGACACAACTGAGCCACTGTAATGAACTGAAGTAATGCTTCGGAGAAGACGATGGCACCCCACTCCAGTACTTTGCCTGGAAAATCCCATGGACGGAGGAGCCTGGTAGGCTGCAGTCCATGGGACCGCGAGAGTCAGACACGACTGAGCGACTTCACTCTCACTTTTCACTTTCATGCATTGGAGAAGGAAATGGCAACCCACTCCAGTCTTCTTGCCTGGAGAATCCCAGGGATGGAGGACCCTGGTGGGCTGCCGTCTATGGGGTCGCACAGAGTCGGACACGACTGAAGCGACTTAGCAGCAGCAGCAGCAAGTAATGCTTTTTATGTTTCATAAGAAAACTGAGTTCGACCAAAGAAATACAATAAATAGTCCATTAACTACAGTTAGAATGTCCTAGCTAATTCACTATGACCGTTCATAGCAAGTTAATGATTAACTTATTTAAATCTCTTTTAGTTAGTAAATTTAACCACCAAAAATCCCTTCCCATATACCCATTAGCATCCTTCACCAGTTCTATGAAATATTTTTTGCAAATGCTACAGCAAACCTACACGCTCCAATCGAAACTAGAAATTAGTAAAACTAGTTTATTTCCCTAATGATCCTGTGGGCAATGAGCTGCTTTCCTTTAACATTTTAAAAAGCAACCCTCCTTCTTTTCGCTGCGGTTTTAACTTGGGATGAATTCAGGAGCCCTTTCCCGGGTCACCTCCCGGAAACCCTGGCAATTACGGGCTGAATGGAAAACAAGCGTTAAGACACACGTTCCAAATGGAGGAGCCAAGCCTTTCCTCCCCACGCTGGCTCTTTTGCTAGCAATGAATGGCGCTTTTCAGAATTCTCCCTGTGAACACAACTAATTCTGTAAGAGCCTGCTCTGTGTGTACAGCTCTCACCTGGAACTGGGAGTGTTGTGGTGGATAAAGGCTAACAAGAAGGACGCAAAGGGACGACTCTGCCTTGGCCTTAAACCCCAGGCAGTGGAGGACAGGAGCTTATTTTCCAACTCTGGCTGAAATGGTCTCTGACTGCCCCCTCTCTACTGTCACCTCAATGCACTCCCATTTAGATAATAGGATGTCTTTATTACTGAGAAGGAAGGGAAATAAAGCAGGGAGTTTATATCCTGCCTTGATGTATTCAACTCAGTAAGAAGAAAGCAAAGTCAACAGCAAAACCAGACAGTTAGTTTTGGGCACCCCTCCCCACCCCGCCTGATAACCCTGTGCATCCTGTCGCCTGGATACGCTGCTCCCTGTTTGTGGTGCTCAGTCACTGAGTCCTGCTGGACTCATGATCCCATGAACTATAGCCTACCAGGCTCCTCTGTCCATGGAATTTTCCAGGCAAGAATACTGGCGTGGGTAGCCATTCACTTCTCCAGCGGATCTTCCCAGTGCAGGGATCAAACCCAGGTCTCCCTCATTTCAGGCAGATCCTTCACCACTGCAGCACCGGGAAACTGCCCACTTGCAGACCAGGGCCGTTTAACACAAGGCTTTTCAACAAGAGGTTTTCTTTAGGGAGTGGACATTTCCTTTCTCTTTTATTCTGAAAAAAATGGCTATGATTTATCTCCAATGCCATTAACAGAAGCAAGAGTGTGTACTAGGAGAGGGGCAGTGTGATGCAGTGGACTCACGACTGTTAAAATATCTGCACCGCCAATTCCTCTATGTTTACCTGTAAGACAGACCGGGCAGGAGTGGAGGAGGGGCAGAGTTGGAATCTTATCTGAACTTGGCCCATCTTAAGCAGGCACTGATTAAGACAGGTGCAGCAGACCTGGGTATGGCATAAACCCTCTTGGAGAAGGTCCCCATTAACCCTACCATAGAGCCACAAGACCTTACACAGGGCTGGGGAGACAGACTCTTGGAGGGAACAAAGAGAACTTTGTGCGAACCAGGACCCAGGAATAAGGAGCAGTGACCCCACGAGACTGAGTCAGACTTGCCCATGAGTGTCCGGCAGAGGCATGGGTCGGCGGTGGCCTGCTGCAGCGTCGGGGGCACTGAGTGCCGAAGTGCATGCATGGGAACTTTTGAAGGAGGTGGACATTATCTTCATTACCTCCATCATAGTTTGGCCTCAGGTCAAACAACAGGGAGGGAGCAGAGCCCCACCCATCAACAGAAAATTGGATTAAAGATTCACTGAGCATGGCCCCGCCCATCAGAAAAAGACCCAGTTTCCTCCTCCGTCTCTCCCATCAGTAAGTTTCCATAAGCTTCTTATCCTTCTCTATCAGAGGGCAGACAGAATGAAAACCACAATCACAGAAAACTAACCAAACTGATTACATGGACCAGAGCCTTGTCTAACTCAATGAAACTATGAGCCATGCCTTGTAGGGCCACACAAGATGGACGGGGTCATGGTGGAGAGTTCTGACAAAAGTTGGTCCACTGGAGAAGGGAATGCAAACCTCTTCAGTATTCTTGCCTTGAGAACCCCATGAACAGCAAGAAAAGGCAAAAAAGATAGGTTACTGAAAGATGAACTCCCCAGGTCAGTAGGTGCCCAATATGCTAGGGGAGATCAATGGAGAAATAACTCCAGAATGAATGAAGAGATGGAGCCAAAGCAAAAACAATACCCAGCTGTGGATGTGACTGGTGATAGAAGCAAGGTCCGATGCTGTAAAGAGCAGTATTGCACAGGAACCTGGAATGTCAGGTCCATGCATCAAGGCAAATTGGAAGTGGTCAAACAGGAGATGGCAAGAGTGAACATCAACATTTTAAGAATCAGCTAACTAAACTGGACTGCAATGGGTGAATTTAATTCAGATGACCATTATATCTACTACTGTGGGCAAGAATTCCTTAGAAGAAATGGAGTAACCATCATAGTCAACAAAAGAGTCTGAAATGCAGTACTTGGATGCAATCTCAGAAACAACAGAATGATCTCTGTTGCCAAGGCAAACCATTTAATATCACAGTAATCCAATCTATGTCCCCACCAGTAATGCTGAAGAAGGTGAAGTTGAATGGGTCTATGAAGACCTACAAATCCTTCTAGAACTCACATCCAAAAAAGATGTCCTTTTCATTATAGGGGACTGGAATGCAAAAGAAGGAAGTCAAGAGATACCTGGAGTAACAGATAAATTTAGCCTTGGAGTACAAAACGAAGTAGGGCAAAGGCTAACAGTTTTTCCAAGAGAACACACTGGTCATAGCAAACACCATCTTCCAACAACACAAGAGAAGACTCTACACATGGACATCATCAGATGGTCAATACCAAAATCATTGACTGTATTCTTTGCAGCCAAAGATAGAGAAGCTCTATACGGTCAGCACAAACAAGACCAGGAGCTGACTGTGGCTCAGATCATGAACTCCTTATTGAAAAATTCAGACTTAAATTGAAGAAAGTAGGGAAAACCACTAGCCCGTTCAGGTATGACCTAAATCAAATCCCTTATGATTACACAGTGGAAGTGACAAACAGATTCAAGGGATTAGATCTGATAGACAGAGTGCCTGAAGAACTATGGACGGAGGTTCATGACATTGTACAGGAGGCAATGATCAAGACCATCCCCAAGAAAAAGAAATGGAAAAAAGCAAAATGGTTGTCTGAGGAGGCCTTCTAATAGTTGTGAAAAGAAGAGAAGCTAAAGGCAAAGGAGAAAAGGAAAGATATATCCATTTGAATACAGAGTTCCAAAGAATACCAAGGAGAGATAAGAAAGCCTTCCTCAGTGATCAATGCAAAGAAATAGAGGAAAGCAATAGAATGGGAAAGATTAGAGATCTCTTCAAGAGAACTAGAGATACCAAGGGAACATTTCATGCAAAGATGGACACATAAAGGACAGAAGTGATAGGGACCTAACAGAAGCAGAAGATATTAAGAAGAGGTGGCAAGAATACACAGAAGAACTGTACAAAAAAGATCTTCATGACCCAGATAATCATGATGGTGTGATCACTGACCTAGAGCCATACTGGAATGTGAAGTCAAGTGGGCCTTAGAAAGCATCACTACGAACAAAGCTATTGGAGGTGATGGAATTCCAGTTCAACTATGTCAAATCCTAAGAGATGATGCTGTGAAAGTGCTGCACTAAATGGGCCAGCAAGTTTGGAAAACTCAGTGGTGGCCACAGGACAGAAAAAGGTTAGTTTTCATTCCAATCCCAAAGAAAGGCAATGCCAAAGAATTCTCAAACTACCGCACAGTTGCACTCCCCTCACATACTAGTAAAGTAATGCTCAAAATTCTCCAAGCCAGGGTTCAACAGTACATGAACCATGAACTTCCAGATGTTCAAGCTGGATTTAGAAAGGGCAGAGGAACCAGAGATCAAATTGCCAACACCTGGTGGATCATCAAAAAATCAAGAGAGTTCCAGAAATCATTACTTCTACTTTATTGACTATGCCAAGCCTGTAACTGTACAGATCACAATAAACTGTAGACAATTCTTTGAGAGATGGGAATACCACCTGACCTGTCTCCAGAGAAATCTGTATGCAGGTCAAGAAGTAACAATGGAACCACAGACTGGTTCCAAATTGGGAAAGGAGTACATCAAGGCTGTATATTGTCACCCTGCTTATTTAACTAATATGCAGAGTACATCATGAGAAACGCTGGGCTGGAAGAAGCACAAGCTGGAATCAAGATTGCCGGGAGAAATATCAATAACCTCAGATATGCAGATGACACCACCCTTATGGCAGAAAGTGAAGAGGAACTCAAAAGCCTCTTGATGAAAGTGAAAGAGGAGAGTGAAAAAGTTGGCTTAAAGCTCAACATTCAGAAAACTAACATCATGGCATCTGGTCCCATCACTTCAAGGGAAATAGGTGGGGAAACAATGGAAACAGTGTCAGACTTTATCTTTTTGGGCTCCAAAATCACTGCAGATGGTGATTTCAGCCATGAAATTAAAAGACGCTTACTCCTTGGAAGGAAAGTTATGACCAACCTAGATAGCATATTCAAAAGCAGAGACATTACTTTGCCAACAAAGGTCCTTCTAGTCAAGGCTATGGTTTTTCCAGTAGTCATGTACGGATGGGAAAGTTGGACTATAAAGAAACCTGAGCACCGAAAATTGATGCTTTTGAATTGTTGGAGTTGGTGTTGGAGAAGACTTCTGAGAGTCTCTTGGACTACAAGGAGATCCAACCAGTCCATCCTAAAGGGAATTAGTCCTAAACATTCATTCAAAGGACTGATGCTGAAGCTGAAACTCCATACTTTGGCCACCTCATGCGAAGAGTTGACTCACTGGAAAAGACTCTGATGCTGGGAGGGATTGAGGGCAGGAGGAGAAGGGGACGACAGAGGATGAGATGGCTGGATAGCATCACTGACTGGATGGATATGAGTTTGGGTGAACTCCGGGAGCTGGTGATGGACAGGGAGGCCTGGTGTGCTGCAGTTCATGGGGTCGCAAAGAGTCGGACACGACTGAGCGACTGAACTGAACTGAACTGAATACACATATACGGAATCTAGAAAAATGATACTAAAAATTTTATTTACAGGCAGCAATGGAGAAACAGACATATAGAACAGACTTATGGACATGGGGAGAGGGGAGGAGAGGGTGAGATGTATGGAAAGAGTAACATGGAAACTTACATTCAGTTCAGTTCAGTTCAGTTCAGTCGCTCAGTCGTGTCCAACTCTTTGCAACCCCATGAATCGCAGCACGCCAGGCCTCCCTGTCCATCACCAACTCCCGGAGTCCACTCAGACTCATGTCCATCGAGTCAGTGATGCCATCCAGCCATCTCATCCTCTGTTGTCCCCTTCTCCTCCTGCCCCCAATCCCTCCCAGCATCACAGTCTTTTCCAATGAGTCAACTCTTTGCATGAGTGTATGTAAAACATATAGCCAATGGGAATTTGCTGTATGGCTCAGAAAACTCAACAAGGGGCTCTGTATCAACCTAGATGGGTGGGATGGGGAGGGAGATGGGAAGGAGGTTCAAAAGGGAGGGGATATATGTATACCTATGGCTGATTCATGTTGAGGTTTGACAGAAAACAACAGAATTCTGTAAAGCAATTATCGTTCAATAAAAAAGCAAATTATTTAAAAAAATGTATTCTACGCCACTTGCTGTGTGGGGACTTGCACATGGCTCACCATGGTTATAGACCTGGAGTTACAATTCTCTGCTAACCTTGAAAAAACTCATCTTTGCTGGAGAAATATCTGGCAGTCTGTTTGTTTCAGGTCAACAATACATTCCTGGTCCATGCAGGTCGCTTCACCTGCCCTGACTGTAGTGAGCCCTAGGTTTCCCAGAACTGGCAGGAATACTTTTGCACAGACGCCCCTGGAAGGGGTTCTCACAGACCTCCAGCTAGATGAAGCAGGACCCAGACACTCTGTTCTGCCTGTCTTCCTGTAGTCACTGTTGTCCTTTCCTTACACAGGCAAGTTTGTTGTTACTTCTGTTTGGAGAAAAACAGTTGTAGTGAAAGAAAAGCACACAGGGAATTGCTAAGATCCTGGTAAAAATCTATTTTGTAAACTTGGATGAGGATACACAAGTTTTTATTTTCTCATTTCACTTCAAACACACATGTGCATTTTGCACTTTTTCTGGTATGCCTGTGACATAACTAAAGAAGTTTAAAATTCATGTAGTAAAAAACATTGGTTGGGACTTCTCAGGTGGTCCAGTGGATAAGACTTCACCTGTCAATGCAAGGGGTGTGGGTTCAATCCCTGGTTGGGGATCTTGCAACCAAAAAAACCATACAAAAAAGAAGTAATATTGTAGCAAATTCAAGAAAGACTTTAAAAATGGTCCACGTCAAAAAAAATTTTTTTTAATAAATTAAAAAACACTAGTACCATGTTCAGAGAAGGCAATGGCACCCCACTCCAGTACTCTTGCCTGGAAAATCCCATGGACGGAGGAGCCTGGTGGGCTGCAGTGCACGGGGTGGCGAAGAGTCGGACACGACTTAGTGACTTCACTTTCACTTTTCACTTTCATGCATTGGAGAAGGAAATGGCAACCCACTCCAGTGTTCTTGCCTGGAGGATCCCAGGGATGGGGGAGCCTGGTGGGCTGCCGTCTATGGGGTCACACAGAGTCGGTCACGACTGAAGTGACTTAGCAGTACCATGTTAACATGTTTCATGAAAGAAATCAGATGTGAAAAGGTACTTACCTAAATCTTTATATAAAATTTTACAACTGGTAAAACCAGGGCAGTGGTTACACTGAGGGAGTAGTACTGGGAAGCAAACACAGAGTAGATGCACTTAGGAGATGCTAGTAATATTCTGCTTCTTGATCTGGATGCCAATTAAATGGGAACAGTCACTTTATGACAATTGACTAAGTTGCCTTCTGTATTTCCAAGTCCATGCAAAGAATTAATTGCCCTTAAAGTGGAAGAAGCTTATTCTCTTCCTTGCATTGACACTACCAAGTTTTTTCCCAAGGAAACAGGGCTTTATTCCTCAGTGGCTCAGGTATCCATCTTTCTGGAAATGCAGAGTTTAGCAAAACTAAAATACTGCACTTTTTTTTTTCCCAACAAGTGATATAGGCAACTACAAATAAATATTTGCATTTTTGAAAATTTCTCTTTTCTGCCTCTCTTCAGGCAAAATATTTAAAACAACTTTTAACAACTTTTTATGTACACTTCCATTGCCACTGGCAGTGATATCCAAGAAAACTTTCTGCGATGGTAGAAATGTTCTATACTCTAAACACTAGTCAGTGTGGCTAAAGGCTTTTGAAATGTGATGAAAGAACTGAAATTTCAATTTAATTTTAATTAATTTAAATTTGATTGACCACATGTGGCTAGATGTACTGTATCATGCAGCACTCTTCAGGAGTGCAGGTACTTTTGCCCCCTAAGATCTTTACAACATTCTCTCTGATAACCTCTACTACTACAACTCTATGTTTCACCCTTTATGCTTCTGTCACCACGATTTACTTAAGGTACTGTACACAGGAGGACTGATGCTGAAGCCCCAATACTTTGGCCACTTAATGCCAAGAGCTGACTCAGTGGAAAAGACCCTGATGTTGGAAAAATTGAGGGCAAGAGAAGGGGATGACAGAGGATGAGACAGTTGGATGGCATCACTGACTCAGTGGACATGAGTTTTAGCAAACTCAGGTAGATAGTGATGGACAGAGAAGCCTGGCACACTGCAGTTCATGGGGTCACAGAGAGTCAGACGTGGCTTAGTGACTGAACAACAGCAACAGTTTACATCATTTTTGTTTCTCCATCATTTCCTTCATCCTCTCCCTTCTGCCTAGAGGGCAGTTTTTTATTCTTCCACATCTTCTATCTTCTATCATTTCCCTTTTCCATCCCTCTTTATGTTTTGATATTCTGGTTCACTAGGACTCTCCCCTGACCTCCTCCTTCTTGGTTAGCACCATCCTCACTTTCTTTTCCAAAACACTTTGTGCCTCTTTCCACCATAAAACTTAAGGGAAATACAATGATCTTTTATAAGTTTGTCTCTCCCACTGTCTTATAAATTCCTTGCAGGTCATATATACCTCTATTATTTCCAAGAATCAAGACAAATAGGATCATTGAGTGAATAAGGAAGCAGCAGTCTATCCGAGAGTCTGTGGCCCAGCCATCTGTGATATGGAGGAAATTTGTGGGAAGAAGGAAATGTACCTTGAGGAAACCCCTGAAAGAACAAAAGTGGTCCACAAATGGCTAATTTTATTGCAACACTCTTCATAATAAAAAATAATTAAAGCAACTTAAAAGACCTACACTGGGAATGTGGTGTAATACACTATGCTCTACCCACTAGATGGAATATTATGCCGCTCTTAAAAACTGTAATTATGAAGACTAGGCAGTATAGGGAAAATGTTCATGCTCTGCTTAAATGAGAAAAAAAAGACCATAAAATTCCTTCTACACCAATGATTAGTACCATATAACATTATGATTGCCTCTGGGCACAAATCAACATTGAATATATAAAAATGAAAATCTTTTCATTGTAAATTGGAAGTGTGTGCTTGCTTTATTTTTTTAAAAATAATGCCTTAACATTGCTTTGTACTAGTTTTATTTTTTTTAAAGGTGATCGAAATTCAAGAAGGTTCCCCTGAAGTAATTCATCCAGCAATGAGCTTTAAGCATGGATGTTTGAGAAACAGCAGTTGTCAGGTGTGTGTCAGTGAAGTGAAGTGAAGTGAAGTGAACTCGCTCAGTCGTGTCCGACTCTTTGCAACCCCATGGACTGTAGCCGACCAGGCTCCTCCATCCACGGTATTCTCCACGCAAGAATACTGGAGTGGGTTGCCATGTCCTTCTCCAGGGGAACTTCCCTACCCAGGGATCGAACCCGGGGCTCCCGCATTGCGGGCAGGTGCTTTACCCTCTGAGCCACCGGGGGACCGGTGTTTGTGAGGAGAGGAGTAAAGATACAGGCGATTAGGACTTTCAGGGGGCAGAAGGCTCTTTGTCCACTTGTCTGTAGGCGATGCTCCTGAGAACTCCGACGTGTAAAAACTGAAGCTTGGTGTGGAGGGACCAGGGCCAAGCATGAACTTAAACATTCTTCATGTGTACTGAAAAAAGACCCTGAGAATAGCGCAATACAGTAGAAGCTTATCAATATCACTTTTCATAAATATTGTATGCTGCTGCTGCTGCCGCCCAGTCGCTTCAGTCGTGTCCAACTCTGTGCGACCCCATAGACTGCAGCCCACCAGGCTCCCCCATCCCTGGGATTCTCCAGGCAAAAACACTGGAGTGGGTTGCCATTTCCTTCTCCAATGCATGACAGTGAAAAGTGAAAGTGAAGTCGCTCAGTCGTGTCCGACTCCCAGTGACCCCCATGGACTGCAGCCTACCAGGCTCCTCCGTCCGTGGGATTTTCCAGGCAACAGTACCGGAGTGGGGTGCCATTGCCTTCTCCAAAAATATTGTATAGGGAAGCCTTGTGTGCTGCAGTCCATGGGGTCACAGAGAGTCGGACACAACTGAGCAACTGAACAACGTTACAATTAATTTCCATTTACTACATCTTACTAGCTTTTCAACATGTTGTCTTTTGTCAGAGATAACTTACACCTGGACCATTAAGCAAATTCCTACTGCCTCTCTGGTCTTACACTTGGAAGTGAGGCAGCAATGTGACTATCTCCTCAGGACCGCAAGAGAGCAGGTAGTGAGTCATCTTTCTGCCCGGAGCAAGCTCACATCAGCTGAAGAGACCAGAGATCAACCGTCAGATGCTGCTGCTGAGGAGACATTAGTAGTTACCAGGAATCAGCCAGGAATCAACCACTTTTCTACAGAGGCTTTTTCTGTGCCAGGATCACATGTTTCACTGAACTTTCATGTCTAAAACTAGTTTGATTCCTTTTATTTATTTGAGAATGATATTTAGAATTCATCATATAGATGCTAGATGGATTAATTATTAGTAAGGTTTCATTGTTTCTAGGCATTCTCAGTGGACAAAGGAGTTTGGATCTATCTGCCTGTCTATCTATCTATCTCTCATTTCTACATACACATCTACATTTATCTCCTTATTTATCTACCCATATGAACACACATACATACACACACAAATGCTTAAAACAAGAATAAAACAAAAACATGCATTCATACTGATACTTGTGAATTTAATCAAATGCCTTGGGTTCATTCTAGCTTTTCCACCCCAATTTCTTGCATCATTTGTAACTTCTTTGTCTAATAGTAAAAAAAAAAAAAAACCAACAGCTCTCAATATCTACCATATACTTATTTTCTAAATCTAGCATAAACATAAAGTATTTTCAGGATTGGTAACCTATAGTTCTGTGAGAAACAAACTTCCTATCTAGAATACAATATTTGTGTATGGGTTCTTTCAGTCTTTTGTCTTACATTATCCAATCAAAATATGATTTTCCATTCTGTATAGTAATGTTATTACTTTTAGTGCAACTAAGTTCATTAATTATAGGTTGTATTTACTGAGGTTTCCCCATACATTGTTGTTGATTTATAAAGATTTTTAAGAAGTAAAATTTGCTATTTGTGATGGACAGTTCTATAAGATTTGACACATGCACAGAGTTGTATACCTACCATAATGTCACAGTATAAAATAGTTCCATTTCCCTAAAAATTCCCACATGCTTCCTTTGCAGTCAACCAAATTCTTCACTTTCTGTCCCTATTAACCACTGGCTTGATTTTCTTCCTAACAGTTCTGTTTTTTTTTTTTTTTTTTAAGAATGGCATATATATTGCCAATAAACAACAACAACAATTTGCTAAGTCCTATCTGACTCTTTTTATGACCCCATGGACTGTAGCCCGCCAGGCTCCTTTGTCCATGAGATTTCCCAGACAAGAATACTGAAGTGGGTTGGCATTTCTTCCTTCAGGGTATCTTTCCAACCCAGAGATTAAACCCACATCTCCTACATTTACAGACAGAATCTTTACCACTTAGCCACCAGAGAAGCCCATTGGCAATAAATGGTATCATATTCTATGCAGCCTCTTGAGTCTGGTTTCTTATGCTTGGCAAAATGCACTTAGATTCGTCTATTTTTTTTTTTTTTTAATGCATGTGCCAGTTTGTTTATGCATTCACCAATTGAATAATATCCATGGTATTTCTAAATTTTGGTGAGTGCAAATTATCTTCTATAAACATTCACATACAGATTTTTGTGTGAGATTTTCATTTTTCACTTTAGTAAATACCCAGAAGGAGAACTGGTGGGTCATATCATAAGTGTACATTTAACTTCATAGCAAAAACTAAAACAAACATGCTGTACTGTATTCCACAATGTGGCTATATTCCTAGCAGCACTATTTTGCCCTTTTTTGTCTTTTGTACTCCTACTAGCACTGTAATGACTTCTAGTCACTTTGCGTCCTTGGCAGTGTTTGATATTTAATTTTTCAGCCATTCTAATAGATGTGCAGTAGTATCATTCTGCGGTTTTACTCCCCTAATGACTAATGATGTTGAGCATCTTTTCATACACCAGTTTGCCCTCTGTATTTGCTTTGATGGAGAGTCTGTTCAGATCTTTCTGTTTTTTTTTACTACTAAGTTTTAATTGGACTGTTCATTTTATTGCTGAGTTTTAGGAGACCTTAATGTATCTTGAATAGAAATTTTTTTTCAGAAGTATAATTTGCAAATACTTTCTTTCAGTCTATAGCTTGCCTTTTCATTCTCTCAATAGTGAGTTCTGTAGAACAAACATTTTTAAATTTCATAAAGTCCAATTTATTTTTTTCTTCAATGGATCATGTTTATATCAAAAAAATTCTGCCTAAAACTAATAATGATTTTCTCCTTCATTTTGTTCTAGAAGGTTAATAGTTTTAGATTTTATACTTAGAGCTATAATCCGTTTTGTGTTTATTTTTGTGCATGTTGCAAGCTATGGATACAAAGTCATTAATTTGCACATGAATATCCAACTGTTCACCACTATTTGTTGAAAAGACTGTCCTTTCTCCATTGATTGCCTTTCTGCCATTGTTACAAGTCAATTGATAATATTTGGGTATGCCTATTTCTAGGTCTTCTATTCTGCTTCATTGATTAATTAATCATTAATTTCACCAATGCCATGCTGTCTTGATTATGGTAGCTTTATAGCAACGTTCAACTTTATTGGTCACTAGGGAAATGTGAAGTAAAACCATAATGCGATACCACTGTCCACTCACCAGAACTAAAACTGACAAAACTGAACACTGAATGTGGGCGATCATGTGGAAAAGCCAGTCACTCCTACATTGTTGTCTACTGTGTAAAATGTACAGCCACTTTGTAACATGATCTGGCCAACCTTTATAAAACTGAACACTGGAATTATCCCAGAAATTCCAGATTTAGATATTTATTCTATAGAAATAAAAACATATGTCCACAAAAAGACTTACAAAAGAATATTATTGTGCCCAGCACCCCTCCCTGCCCCGATAATAACCCAAGCTTGCAGAAAGGCAGTTGAGGCTTCAGGGAACAGGATGAGGGTAACCAAGGTGTCGGACTACAGTGGGAAAAAGGAAGCTTCAGAGGACAGCGATCAGGAGGTGGCAACGAAAATAACAGATTCCAAAACAAAGGCAGAAGTGGCGTTTTAATAAAGCATTCAGACAATAATTTGATGTAGAGGATTTATGTGGCAAAAACAGAACTATGTTCAGCAACACAGAACTGAACATAATTTTTCATACAAAGTTAAAAGCACATTGTATTTCCTTCCTGATTACTTCCTTCAAGAGAGACAACCTTCATCTAAATTATTTCATCTGATTGATGATTGTCATTTATAAATTTATTGCTATTTCTTTTCGCAGGTATTCCTTTGGAAAAGGTATGTGGATTCATTACATATTCTAATGTATTGTTTATAGATTATAAGTGAAGTGAAGTCACTGCAGCCTACCAGGCTCCTCTGTCCATGGGATTTTCCAGGCAATAGTACTGGAGTGGATTGCCATTTCCTTCTCCAGGGGATCTTCCTGACCCAGGGATCGAACTCAAGTCACCAGCATTGCAGATAGATGCTTTACCGTCTGAGCCACCAGGGAAGTCCAAAGATTATAAGATAAAGTCAAACATATATCTGCTGATACTTTCTAAGTTGACCTGTCTTTATACTTAGAAATGTCTCTTAATAGTAGGCTTCCCTGGTGACTCAGATGGTAAAGAATCTGCCTGTAATGCAGGAGACCCATGTTCGATCCATGGGTTGGGAAGATTCCCTGGAGAAGGAAACAGCACCCACTCCAGTATTCTTGCCTGGAGAATTCCATGGACAGAGGAGCCTGGCAGGCTATAATCCATGGGGTTGCAAAGAGTTGGACATGACTGAGTGACTATCTGATAGTTTCTGACTATCAGAAACAGTCCAAGGTTTTTCAATAGGCAAATTAAACAAACCATGTAAAATGGAATTGTGCTTATGCTCAGTCGTATCTGACTCTTTGCAACCCTGTGGACTATAGCCTGCCAGGTTCCTCTGTCCGTGGAGTTTTCCAGGTAAGAATACTGGAGTGGGTTGCCATTTCCTCCTCCAGGAGATCTTCCCTACCAAGAGACCAAACCCATATCTCCTGTATCTTCTACATCAGCCGGCAGATTCTTTATAACTGTGCCCTGGGAAGCCCTGTATAATGGAATTTGTTGTTCAGTCGCTCAGTTGTGCCCCATTCTTTGCAACCCCCATGGACTTCAGCATGCCAAGTTTCCCTGTCCTTGACCACCTTCTGGAGTTTGTTCAAACTCAGGTCCATTGAGTCAGTGATGCCATCCAACCATCTTGTCCTCTGTCATCTCCTTCTGCCTTCAATCCGTCCCAGATCAAGTTTTTTCTAATGAGCCAGCTCTTCCCATCAGGTGGCCAAAGTATTACAGCTTCAGCTTCAGCATTAGTCCTTCCAATAAATATTCAGGGTTGATTTCCTTTAGGATAGACTGGTTGGTCTTCTCCAACACCACAGTTTGAAAGCATCAATTCTTCAGCGCTCATCCTTCTTTATGGTCCAACTCTCACATCTGTATATGACTACTGGAAAAAACATAGCTTTTACTATATAGACCTTTGTCAGTAAAGTAATGTCTCTGCTTTTTAATATACTATGTTTGACATAGCTTTTCTTCCAAGGAATACTCAACAATAAAAGCAACGATCTACTCCCGTTACACGTTGAGTGAAACAAGCCTTATCCAAGACTACATATTGTAGGATTCCATTTATATGGGTTCTGGAACAAGCAATGTTAATTTATGGTGCATAAAAAGAAAATCACAGCAGTGATTGCCTGGTTAGGTAGGATGGTATAGAGGTTGACTGGGAGGAGGCATAAAGGAAATTCCTGCAGGGATGATAATGTTCTGCATCTGAATCAGGGTTTGAGCTGCACAGGTATGTGCTATTGACAATACTTACTGCATGGTGCACTTGGAATTTTACTAGGAAAGGAAAAAAGATCAATACTTACTGTTCCCTTAGGAAGATGTCTGGAAGTAGATAGTTCCAGGGATCTATGTATCAATGATATTATGAAAGATCCAGGTCCTTTCTTTCCTTCTATTTTGCTGCCTTCCAAAGCTGGCTTTCTGTTTTCATCCTCATGGCCTTACGATCAACATGGCAGTCCTAATGGTGTGTTGCATGGCACCTTGATCAAGTCTGTGAGCCACAGAGACAAATAGGAGCTGAATTTTAGTCTTTCTACATATTGATCCTGTGGTCTTGGACATACTTCTTAACTTTGCAAAGTCTAAGCTACCTAACTCTAAAGTGCAGCTAATCATATCTGCTCCATAGAGCTGCTGTGAAGTTTAAATGAGATAACCATGTGAAGTACTTCTTAAAGAACAGCATTTTTTTTTTTTTTTTTTTTTTTGTAGAAAAATGCATAGATGAGATCAAACTATAGTATCCTTACAGGGGTTTTTTAAGAGTTCATGTTGCTTTCAGTTTTGCTTAGCTGGCACTCAGGTTTTTAGAAAACTACTACTGCAATGTATAAATAGTACAGTTGACCATTGAACAATGTGGGGGTTAGAGGTACAGTCAAAAACTTCTGACACCCCAATAACTTAACTACTAATAGCCAGCTATTAACTCGAAGCCTTACTGATGACATAAAAAGTCAATTAACACATATTTTGTATGGCATATGTATTATATGCCATATATATTTTTACAATAAAGAGACCTAGAGAAAAGAAAGTGTATCAAGAAAATCATAAGGGAAAATACACTTACAGTTCTGCACTGTATTTATCAATATGATAAATTTATATCATTTGTTTACAAGATGAATTGACTGTCAGTACTTACATCAATATTATCTCACATGATACACTAGATGTTACACATATTACTAACATTAGACATCAAAAACAAAGATATGTGAAAAAGAAATTTATATTTATTCAAAGGTATAAGGATTCATGCCCTGATAACGAAGCAACAGCAAAATGATTGCTTTATGTTAGTCCAGTGCGTTGCTTCATGGTAAGCTAGCCTATACCCTGAATAAATCATTATAAAATTTTTGGGGCATACAGTATCATAGTCATAAGACAGTACTATAAATATTGGTACTTTTTTTTTTTAAGCCGCTTACTTGTGATGCTAGGCTGATGTGAAATTTCTTAAATTATGAGAGAGACAGGCATACTGTATGGCAGGGGCCCCCAACCTACAGGATCTAATTCTAGATGATCTGAAGTGGAACTGATGTAATAATAATAGAAATAAAGTGCACAACAAATGTAATGTTCTTGAATTATCCTGAAACCATCCTTCCCACTCCAATCCGTGGAAAAATTGTCCTCTACAAAAGCAGTCCCTGGTGCCAAAAAAGTTAGGGACCACTGCTGTTTGGTAAGGTGATTCACTGAAAGCAAAAGTTATGAAATAGTAGCAAAACTAATACATTATTAATTTTGCGTTAAATATCTCTCATCTTCAGCCTATATGAGGACAGACTATCCTGTACAAGTCTTGCACATGATGTACACGATGAATATTTAGGTCATGATGATAATGACACAGAAACCTCTCATACAGTGCTTACTGTACAGTCACTAGATTTTCAAACAATACCTCTCACACACATACACAGCAGATATGTTTATTAATATTATCTGTATGGTATGATGATTACTATTAAATGCAAGAGGATCATCTTCAAGATCTTCATCCTTATCATCTTCATGTTGAGTAGTTTGAGGAAGAGAAAGAGGAGAGATTGGTCTTGCTGAGTCAGGGGTCACAGAGGTGGGAGAGGAGGAGGAGGTGGAAGGGGAGACAGGAGAGACAGGCACACTTCCTGTCATTTCACGGAAATCTATCATAATCTCTGTCTGACTCTATTGCTTTTGTATTTCTTTTCAGATGCTTCTACACGTTACTAATCTTTCTTCCACCATTTGCTTTAGCTTCAGTGTCCATATCATAGAAGGGTCCCTGTTGTAAAAGAAGTCTAAAGCAGTCTTGAACAGTTGACACTCTTGTGCCAGACTGTAGGATATCTATTTGTTCTCTGGCACTGCTTCTTCTATGTCTTTTTCCTCATCGCCTGCACTGGTTTGGAAGCACTCATTTTTATCAGGTCATCTTCTATTAATTTCTGGTGCGGTGTCTATTCACTCCTGAATTTCTCGAAGATTCATATCTAAAACCCTCACCAACACCCTCATATTTTTTGGTTATATTCAGTCTCTTTCTCAATTTTCTTGATTGCCTCTGTTATAAATTCTTTGAAGCCATACACAACATCTGGACATGGCAAGAATTTACTGTTTTGGGCTTGTCGCTGTTCACAGCTTTTTCCATAACAATGATGACACCTTTGATGGTGTGATCCTTCCAGACCTTCATGATGTTCTATTGGAGTTCTCTTCCATAGTGTTGTTGATGATCCTTTTACAATACCATGTGGAATGAGCCTCAAAGGTCCTGTGACTCCCTAATCTAGCGGCTGCTTTAGAGACTTTGTGTTTGAGGATGAGCAGACCACTTTGACCCCTTCGGTGTTGAGCTCATAAAGTTCTGCATGACTACGGGCATTGTCCAAGGAAAACAGATGGAAAGGGCCATAGATAGAAACAATCCAGAAAAAAGGGTTCTTGTTGTCCAGCACTTCCTGTTGTTCAACCAAAAGACTGGCAGCTGACAGTGTCTTTTCCTTCAAGGGTCACACATAAGCAGCTTTGTAGATCAGGGCAGTTGCAGAACTGATCATAAACCGGACTGTATTTGTACAAAACAGTAGCATTAGACTCTTCCTTCCTGCCTTAAATCCTGGTGCTCGTTTATCTTCCGTACTAATAGATACCCTTTGTGGCACTTTATTTTTCCAGAACAGGACATTTTTTTCTGCATTAAAAACCTGTCTAGGAAGATATCCTTTCTCCCCAGTGATTCTCTTAATGACATCTGGGAACTCATCCTGCATAAGTTAGCCGTCTTCCAACTTGGTCCAGGGTGATGAACGAGGGTAAAGTTGCCCTAGAGTGAAAATCACTCTATCAAACACACTCTGATATAACTTAATTCCAGTTTAGCTCAAGAATGTACCCTCTACTCCAAATATCTACTTTTAGATTGGTAGAGAGTCATTCCCTGAGACTTAACATCATTATTCACAAAGTCTGCTTTCATAAAGCAATTCATTTTTTAAGGTGGAATGGAAGGTCAAGGGATAGAAAAATAGAGTGAAAAGCAAAATCACTATAAGTAACAGCTTAAGTAGGTGCTTCCCCTCACTTAGTTAGTTAGTTCAGTCGCTCAGTTGGGTCCGACTCTTTGCGACCCCATGAATTGCAGCACGCCAGGCCTCCCTATCCATCACCAACTCCCGGAGTTCACCCAGACTCACGTCCATTGAGTCAGTGATGCCATCCAGCCATCTCATCCTCTGTTGTCCCCTTCTCCTCCTGCCCCCAATCCCTCCCAGCATCAGAGTCTTTTCCAATGAAAAGTCTTTCCCCCTCACTTACATAAGGACGAATGTACACCATGATGTCTGCTTGGCTCCATCAGGCCCTGTACAGAATCCAGAAAGGCCCCAGAGCCTCGCTGGCTGGCTTACACAGTAAGTTGGGTTCTTATTTTATAACTCTGATTCTTTCTCATGTCTCAGCTCAAGGGCTCAGAGATCAAAGAGGAAACCTCCCTTGCTGGATACCAGCTCTACGTGGGTTCAACCGAGCTAAGTTGCTTTTCAATTCCAGGCTGCTCCCATTGTCACACGACTGCAAATCCTCCCCAGGGGCCAAGTGTGGGGCGAGCTGACCTCAGCTACCCTGTGAGTTAGTCTCCAAAGCAGGCAGGCTGAGGTCACCCTTCACCCTGGCTTCCCGCACAATCATTCAGCGGTCTCCCAGCGAGAGCAGGGAACAGCTATAGTTAGATTTTTCATTTAAAATTTGGCACCGCCTGCAGTCATTCGCTTTCCTTCCAATGATGGTTGCCATTATATTAAAAAGAGTAAATTTGCTGCTGCATTACTTACTGCCCAGAAAATCCAGCTGAAACCTGCTCCTGCCAAATCCGCAGTTTCAATGCAAGGCCAGAGACTTTAAATAGCTCCTGCGAGTGAGGATTTTCTGCTCTCTAAAAAAATTAAAAAAAATAAATTTTATTTTGATAAAGCCTCAGTTTGAAGGATTGGACATGGACCATTAGAAACAGAAAATGGTTGTCCCTCTCTCTCAATTTCTGACCACCCCATTGGCCTAATTCTCAAAGGCAAATTCTCCTCGGAGTGGTGGTACTTGGTGGTTTTGATCAGAGTGAGGGGATTTTTCTTTACTTACATTTTGCCAGAAGTCCCTCAAGTCTTCTTTTAGAGGCCCGTCCTCCACACTTAAAATGTTTATGCCTACAGGCTCACAAGTATACAAAGCTATTAAAAAAAACAACAGTGGAAAGAGAGAAGTGAAAAAAATGGAAGTTCTCAGAAGGTCCCCAGATTGGGTAGTGGCCTCCATCTCCTGAGATTTTATGTGATTCCCTTTACTTATTTCATAGTGCTGCAAACAAGAAAGCAGGAAAGTATAGAAGTGAGTTTTTTTCTTTTTCCTTTCCTATTCATTTTTCTAGCTCCAAATTATCATGGACCTAAACCATTTCAGAAGTTTGAATAGATGTTGAATGGTGACACAGGGAAAATAAGAAACTGATAGCAGAATGCATTATTTTAATAACTGTGTAATTTTGTAGAAGTTTGACGGTTTGCAGTTAGTAGGATATATGCCCTTTTTCTTAAAATATCTTCAGAGATCAAGTCTGAAAGCTTGATTGTCTAACTTGCTTACAATTTGGAAGTTTTGGTAATCACACCTTACCTTGCTTCTATTGGTATGATGTGCTGGGGAGAGGATCTTGACACCTATAAGAGTAAGAATATAAAGATGTTTCCACCCCCACTGTGGCATCTACAGGGAATTCTGCTAAAACGTTTTGAGAAGTTCTAACCTTTCAGAGGTTCCTTTCATCCAGAAATTTTAGTTTACCTTCTTGAGACCACATAGACCAGATTGAATACCTTTTCACAAGATACTATTTAAAGACTCTATTTTTCCCTCCCTTGGAATATTGTAGCATCTTGGATAAACACCCTATCACTCAGTCAGTCATATATAATACCATGGCTTGTGCACCCCTTTTTACTGGGGTGGTGGTTCCCTCCCTGTGTTTGGGTATGCTTTGTCTGGTCTATTTCTTAGAGGAATGTCCTTGGGCTGCAGGAGACTCTTGTGGACAGGTGAAAACCGGTGCATCTGGGAATTTATTGCTCATCCTCAAGGCTTTTGGCCAAGAAATCACAGATGGGAAGTTTGAAAACCCAGGTCAGTGACAAAGTTGTCTCAATTCTGGATAACTCTGAGGTCTCTCACTCGAAAGCTTCCCTGCAGAGCCAGGTAAAATTGAGGTTTAAAGTACCTCCTGCTCAGCGTCCTCTCCCTCCCTGTCCTGCTTCCAAGAAATCTTCCTCACCCATCTTCTCAGAGCCCTTCCTTAATAAATCACTTTCACATTAGTCCTCATTTTAGAATCTGCTTCTTGGTAACTGAAGACAGTGTATCTTCCTCTTAATAAGGAACAATCAAAACAAACATTACTCCATGAGTGGGCTAATCAGTATACCGTAAAATAGAACTAACTGTTTATTCGAGGCACTGTAATCAGAGCAATGTGATGAAACTGTGACTATTACGGAAGGGAAATCCAGACTCTGTAATCGAGGGATTTAGGTTTTAGCCCTCATCAACTAATGAAAAAAACAGACCTCCCTTGATAAAAGCTTTATACATTCAGTGAAAGGGTGGTCTAGAAGCAATATGCCAGTTAACACAGGGAGAAGACAAGACAGACATCCTGTAGGAGGTAAAGTAAATTATTTGGAGTTTGAATTTATATAATCCGGATGTTCCAGTTATTCCTAAGGCAAGAAACAAACATAAAATATGTTCTTAGAGAATCCTACTTCCGGCTATGATAGAACATATTAAATATGGCTCAACCTTTTGCCAGAACAATTATATAAGTGAAGAAAGTATTCAAAATAGCTAGATGCTATTTAGATGTAGGAAGACTGGCAGTGCAGGTTTATGATTCTTAAGAGAATGAACTCAAGGAAAGGGGGCCCTTGGATCATGAAGTCTTTCTCTCCGGGGGACACTTCCAGGTGGCTGCACAGATGGAGGACCATTAACAAAGCGTGCTGACTCAGAAGACGAATGCGCAGAGACAGACAAATACAATATGATGTCACTCACATGAGGAATCTAAGCAAATGATATAAGCAAACTTATTTACAAAACAGAAAGACTCAGAGACAAAGAAAACAAACTGATGGTTCTCAAAGGTGATTGTGGAAGAGGGGACGATAAATTAGGAGTTTTGAGATTAAAATATATACTGCTATATATAAACTAGATAACCAACAGGATGTAGTGTATACCACAGGGAACTCTGCTCAGTATCTTATTCTAACATATAAAGGAAAAAATCTAAAAGAGAATATATACATATATATGTATATATAAAAGAATCTGTTTGCAGTACAGGAGACCCAGGTTCAATCCCTGAGTTGGGAAGATCCCCTGGAGAAGGGGATGGCAACCCACTCCAATATTCTTGCCTGCAGAATTCCGTGGACAGAGGCACCTGGTGGGCTACAGTCCATGGGGTTGCAAAGACATGACTGAGTGACTAAGCACATGTATGTATGTGTGTGTATGTATATACACACACATATAACTGAATGTTATATGTATGGAGAAGAGAAAGGCTACCCACTCCAGTATTCTGGCCTGGAGAATTCCATGGACTGTATAGTCCTTGGGGTTGCAAAAAGTAGGACACGACTGAGCGACTTTCACTTTCACTTTTTGTTTTCACAAAAAACTGACACATATACATATAACTGAGTACATATACCTGAATATATATACATACACACATATACATATAATTGAATCACTTTGCTGTACACCTGAAACTAACACAAGATTGTTAATCAGCCATATTTCAAATTTAAAAATTAGAAAAAGAAGATAGATGTTAAAGTAAGTGATCATGAGGAGAGCTGGCATTTGTGAAGCAGGATAATTAGAAGTAAAGCGAGCTCACATAGGACTTCCCTGGTGGTTCAATAGTTAGGACTCCATGCTTCCAATGCAGAAGGTGCAAATCAATCCCTAGTGGGGGAACTAAGATCACACATGATGCCATAGCACAGCCAAAAAAAAGAGAGAGAGAGAGAGAGCTTCCAGAGATGTAGCTGCTGCTGAAAACTGTGAAGTGAAAGTTGCTCAATCATGTCAAACTCTTTGCGTCCCCATGGACTATACAGTCCATGGAATTCTCCAGGCCAGAATTCTGGAGTGGGTAGCCTTTCCCTTCTCCAGGGCATCTTTCTAACCCAGGGATCGAACTCAGGTCTTTCACATTGCAGGTGGATTCTTTACCAACTGAGCCACAAGGGAAGCCCAAAAGCTATAAAAGTGTCCCCCTAAGTTTTCATCTGAAATATAAGCTTTGTATTCTTAGGGTAGGTTTCTGTGAAGTCAGACAAAGAATACTTGAAGGGGGAAATATAAAACAGCTACTAGGAAGCTGCAGGCTACCAACTCTTGAAGCTCACTGGAGATGCTGAGACAGCAGCCCTTGCTGGGTGACCTCAGGCAACACCCTAGAAACTGAGCCAACAGAGAAATTCCCGTTCAACCCACAGAGCTGTTCAAACCTAGAACTGAAATGAGAACGAACAGAGAAGACAACCAAGCGGACATGGCTATGCCTTCTCAAATCAGGCACTGTAGATGAGAAATGCATGCATATTTGACTTTCTTTTGACTTCACATGTATAAAATCACAATTATTTTCATTAAAGTTGTCTGACAACCAAAGATACTGGTAGAAGTCCCCTCTTCTTAGTAACTTTAACATCAGATTTTCTGATAGTACACAGTAAGCTATGACCACTGGGTATGAGAATACTGGGGTCTCATTTCACACAACTTCTAGTGCAGTGAACTATTAAGTCATAAACTGCGCAGTACACATGACAATAGCTACTGTTCATTTCTCTTAATGTGACTTTTGATGCAGCACACCCCATCCCTTTGTCAAACATGAGGTGAAAATAGGAATAAAAGAATGTAGGTGAGTAGAACATATAAAGATATACCTGGGAAATTATATACATATATATATATATATATGCCACATATATTTTCAATGTACATAATATATTCAGTCTATAGTTCCAAAAATCAAGTTTTGTTTTTTTTTTTCTTTAGTAATATATCAGTGCTGGGTTGAGCTTTAATTTTTAAACTTTTCAGTGGAACCCTGAAATCAGCTTGAAGAGAATAATGTGTCAGTATAATAGGTATATTGGGGCTTCCCTGGTGGCTCAGAGGATAAAGCATCTGCCTGCAATGTGGGAGACCTGGGTTCGATCCGTGGGTCAGGAAGATCCCCTGGAGAAGGAAATGGCAACCCACTCCAGTATTCTTGCCTAGAAAATCCCATGGACAGAGAAGCCTGGTAGGCTACAGTCCATTCGGTCACAAAGAGTCAGAAACCACTGAGCGACTTCACTTTCACTTTTTCATGCATGATATTCAGTTCAGTTCAGTCACTCAGTCGTATCAGACTCTTTGGGACCCCATGAATCACAGCACACCAGGCCTCCCTGTCCATCACCAACTCCCGGAGTTCACTCAAACTCAAGTCCATCGAGTCAGTGATGCCATTCAGCCATCTCATCCTCCGTCGTCCCCTTCTCCTCCTGCCCCCAATCCCTCCCAGCATCAGCGTTTTTTCCAATGAATCAACTCTTCGAATGAGGTGGCCAAAGTACTGGAGTTTCAGCATCAGCATCATTCCTTCCAAAGAAATCCCAGGGCTGATCTCCTTCAGAATGGACTGGTTGGATCTCCTTGCAGTCCAAGGGACTCTCAAGAGTCTTCTCCAACACCACAGTTCAAAAGCATCAATTCTTCGGTGCTCAGCCTTCTTCACAGTCCAACTCTCACATCCATACATGACCACAGGAAAAACCATAGCCTTGACTAGACGGACCTTTGTTGGCAAAGTAATGTCTCTGCTTTTGAATATGCTATCTAGGTTGGTTATAACTTTCCTTCCAAGGAGTAAGTGTCTTTTAATTTCATGGCTGCAGTCACCATCTGCAGTGATTTTGGAGCCCCCCAAAATAAAGTCTGTCACTGTATCCACTGTTTCCCCATCTATTTCCTATGAAGTGATTGGACCGGATGCCATGATCTTCGTTTTCTGAATGTTGAGCTTTAAGCCAACTTTTTCACTCTCCTCTTTCACTTTCATCAAGAGGCTTTTGAGTTCCTCTTCACTTTCTGCCATAAGGGTGGTGTCATCTGCATATCTGAGGTTATTGATATTTCTCCCAGCAATCTTGATTCCAGCTTGTGCTTCTTCCAGTCCAGCATTTCTCATGATGTACTCTGCATATAAGTTAAATAAGCAGAGAGACAATATACAGCCTTGATGTACTCCTTTTCCTATTTGGAACCAGTCTGTTGTTCCATGTCCAGTTCTAACTGTTGCTTCCTGACCTGCATACAGGTTTCTCAAGAGGCAGGTCAGGTGGTCTGGTATTCCCATCTCTTTCAGAATTTTCCACAGTTTATTGTGATCCACTCAGTCAAAGGCTTTGGCATAGTCAATAAAGCAGAAATGGATGTTTTTGTGGAACTCTCTTGCTTTTTCGATGATCCAGCAGATGTTGGCAATTTAATCTCTGGTTCCTCTGCCTTTTCTAAAACCAGCTTGAACATCTGGAAGTCCACAGTTCATGTATTGATGAAGCCTGGCTTGGAGAATTTTAAGCATTACTTTACTAGCATGTGAGATGAGTGCAATTGTGTGGTAGTTTGAGCATTCTTTGGCATTGCCTTTCTTTGGGATTGGAATGAAAACTGACCTTTTCCAGTCCTGTGGCCACTGCTGAGTTTTCCAAATTTGCTGGCATATTGAGTGCAGCACTTTCACAGCATCATCTTTCACAGCATCATCTTTCAGGATTTGAAATAGCTCAACTGGAATTCCATCACCTCCACTAGCTTTGTTCGTAGTGATGCTTTCTAAGGCCCACTTGACTTCACATTCCAGGATGTCTGGCTCTAGGTCAGTGATCACACCATCGTGATTATCTGGGTCGTGAAGATCTTTTTTGTACAGTTCTTCTGTGTATTCTTGCCATCTCTTCTTAATATCTTCTGCTTCTGTTAGGTCCATACCATTTCTGTCCTTTATCGAGCCCATTTTGCATGAAATGTTCCCTTGGTATTTCTAATTTTATTGAAGAGATCTCTAGTCTTTCACATTCTGTTGACAAGCTTAATATATTTACAGGTATATATTCCTTGATACGACATGGATTCTTCAATCACAGCTTGTATTTACTAGGCATTTAGAAAAGATTTGTAAGTTTTTTAAGGAGAGAAGAAACACAGAGGGAAGTATGGAAACAACTCACTGCATTATTCATCATCAATAGAAAACAATTATCAACCTCATTGATTAATATTTATATTTAAATATTTATTGAAACCCTGAACTTATTCTCTAGATATATATAGCCAATATAGCTGACCAACTGCCTTATAATCAGACCAAGTAAACATATAACAGGCCATATTGCTAAAGCTTTAATTAGGTACAATTAACCTTTATATTCGGAGAAGGCGATGGCACCCTACTCCAGTACTCTTGCCTGGAAAATCCCCTGGATGGAGCAGGCCAGTAGACTGCAGTCCATGGGGTCGCTCAGAGTCGGACAGGACTGAGCTACTTTACTTTCACTTTTCACCTTCATGCATTGGAGAAGGAAATGGCAACCCACTCCAGTATTCTTGCCTGGAGAATCCCAGGGACAGGGGAGCCTGGTGGGCTGCCGTCTATGGGGTCGCACAGAGTCAGACACGACTGAAGCGACTTAGCAGTAGCAGTAGCAGCCTTTATATTTATTTTTTTCATAACTGTTACAGAAACATTTTTCATGCTAGCAATTAACATGTGTATCTGTATTCCTAAAGCTTTAAAGAAATCAAACCTACTAAATGATCAATTATAACACTGTTTGGTGAGCTAACAATTTAAGTATGTAGGTATGAGGCATACTGAGAGGTTGCATGTATGTACATACACACACACAATTACACATACACACACATACTTTTTTTTTTAATTGGTGCTACGTCCCAGTCATCTGGGAAACTAGTCTGGTCCAGCCAGCTACCCCTTGTTCCAGCCTGCTTTGGGGGACTGGCATGGAGTGAGAGGCCACCTTCTAAGTGTACTGCAGCCCATGCACTCCCGCAGGGAAAGGAAGGCACTCAGAAACTATGTAAACCCCTGCCTCCGGATATAGGAGCGGGGGCGGGCGGCAGCCCCAGGCAATGCAGGGGCTAGGTTGCTGGAATGGCCAGGCCAGGCAGGCCCCAGCTTGCCCTACTCCAAAGCACTGCACTGCTCTCCCAGGAGACACCAGGGACTTCTTTTCTAACTGGGGGAAGGGGCAGGGTCCGGGTGGAGCCACACAGCCACCTCCAGCCCTTTGCTGCGGAGGCTCCAGAGACCACCCTGCTTCCAAAAGTTATGTCTGGCCTCCAACTCTAGCCAGGCTGAACCCTGGGGACATTAACTAAAGATAAGAAGGGGTGGGAGGGCAAACTGGGATGTCGGGGGAATAGGGTGGGTTGAGTTTTACATTTGTTGTTGTCTAGTTGCTAAGTCATGTCCCAATTCTTTGTGGCTCCATGGACTGTAGCCTGTAGGAGCCCGCCAGGCTCCTCTGTCCAAAGGATTTTCCTGGCAAGTATACTGGAGTAGGTTGCCATTTCCTACTCCAACACATACATTTTTTAAAGGATTATCTCACATGACTGAGGAGGCTGCAGGTCTGAAATCTGTAGGGCAGGGTAGCTAGAAACCCAGACAGGAGTTGGTGTTGCTGCAGTTTTGAGGGAGAATTTCTTCCTCACCTGTTGACCTGTAAAACTAGAAAATAGAGACTTGCTTCCAAAATACAGTGGTGGGACAGAATAGGACAGAATATTCCTATTCAATATTCAAAAATTCTCCAGATTCTACCCACTACCCAATCCTAAAGCCACTTCACATTTTAAATGATTTCCAACGGTAGTGCCCCATTTCTCATACCAAAGTCTGTGTGAATGTCTTACAGCTGTTACAGCAAAATCGTCACGTGAGTGTATGTTCCTTGGTTCTTTGTCTCATCACAACAAAGATTTGGAGCGACGGACATTAAAGCCCTCGGCGCATCACAGCTCTTGGGTCTTGGACAAACCGTGCTACAGCTCTTAGGCAAATCAGTGTTACAGCTTTATTTTATTTAGAAGATAGCAGGAAAATGAGAGAGAGAGAAAAGAGAGAGAGAGAAAGAGCTCATGCACTCGGGAGAGAGTCCGAGAGAAAGCGCTTTGGCTCCTCCTTTTATGTTTTTTCCTCCACCTGGGCCTGCCCTATGCAAACTGGGCTTAGCCAGGAGTGCTGTTTGTTCTGTTTGTTCTGCCTGAGGTCTTCACTCTGGTCCTCGGACCTTCCTTGTCTTTTAGCCACCGCCATTTTGGACTCCTTTTCCCTATTCTACCTACCTAACAAAAATGTCAAAACCTAGGTGACAACAGAGGCAGAGATTGGAGTGATACATCTGTTAGGTAGGTAGAATAGGGAAAAGGAGTCCAAAATGGCGGTGGCTAAAAGACAAGGAAGGTCCGAGGACCAGAGTGAAGACTTCAGGCAGAACAAACAGCATTCCTGGCTAAGCCCAATTTGCACAGGGCAGGCCCAGGTGGAGGAAAAAACATATAAAAGGAGGAGCCAAAGCGCTTTCTCTCGGACTCTCTCCCGAGTGCATGAGCTCTTTCTCTCTCTCTCTCTCACTTTCTCTCTCTCTCCTGCTGTCTTCTAAATAAAATAAAGCTGTAACACTGATTTGCCTAAGAGCTATAACACGATTTGTCCAAGACCCAAGAGCTGTGACACGCTGAGGGCTTTAATGTCCATCGCTCCAAATCTTTGTTGTGACGAGACAAAGAACCGAGGAACATAGACTCGCGTGACACATCTATAAGCCAAGGGTCAAGAATGCAAGCAACCTCCAGAAGCTAGAAGCAGCTTGGAAACGTTCTTCTGAAAGGGCATCATGGGGAACCCAGCCCTGTGGACACCTTTATTTTGAATTCTAGTCTCTAAAACTGTGAGAATCAGTTTCTATTGTTAAACCACCCAGTTTGGTACTTGTTACAGCAGCCACAACAAACTAATATACTGTTAAATCTTGCTTTTTCTTTCTCTTGTATATTCAACATGTTTATGTTCTTCAGCTACTTCTCTTTTGCTCTTCAACTTTGGAAAGCCATTAAGTTGATTTTTTTTTAACTCTTTCTTTCTCCAATTTCCTAATTGCCAATGTATAATAGTATATTCTCAGCTTGGCATTTGTACCAATTCCTTTCCTAACACTTAATCTTGTATATGCAAAATCTTCCTAAAAGGAAAATCCTTCATATGTTCTACTACTGGCTCAGCAGTGCTGAAGCCAGACATGGTTCACCTGAAGACCAGATGTAGCAATATTGCTACATAGACTTTACCAGGATGTAACGTTCACATTGCAAGGATTCGAATTGATACGTTCATCAAGCATTTATCTTGCGTCCACTACATTGAAGATACTAGCTAGTCACTGGACAGAAGAACATCAGAAGGTTTAATAAATGTTTTAGTGAAGAAAAAAATAATCTAAATTATATTGACATTAGTAATTGTCTCACTTTGCCAAGAGCCAACCTTCTCCCAAACAGTAGCCAGGCTAGTAATGGCCCAGTCCCAGTTTCCTTCTCTTTCTTACTTTTCTACTGAGTCACTGAGACCCCAGCATGTCCCACAACTCACTCACTACAAAGCCAACCTCTGTCATTCACCACCTGTGTGACTTGCTTTGAATTCTCTGTACTGCAAATATAACAGTTCCAAAACTTCCATGACAATACATTTGATGACCCAGAGTTATTCTGAGGATTCAAAATGATAGCCTATCTTGTGAAAATACAACATGATAACTTAATTATTATTACTGCTGCAATCTAATGGGGAAGAGCTGTGGAGCAATTATTTCTAGGTTCACAGAAAATATATATACTTGTAATCAGCTTGAGTAGTATCTTTCCTGCCACCTTGACTCTTGTCTAACTTTGGTATTCATTTAGGAAACTAAAATACAGTTTATGCTGGTCAGCTCTAGTGTCTCTAGAGTTTACATCATGGGAAAAAAGTGTCCTAAGGCAATGAAAGGTAAGTTCCTCTTGAGAATACAAGAAAAGATCACTTCCTACTTGTGGATAAAGGCACCATTCAGCTAGCTGTTCACTCTGCTTCCAGATTCCTTCACTTGTTACTTCCCATTTATTGAGCAAGAACTCCTCTGGGTTTGGCCTTTGTTTTGCCTGTAAACAGTAGAAGAAGATTCATTATTTAGCTTGTTCTTTGTCACTACCTGTGACCTTAGGTGTTTCAAAATAAGTTGACGAGTCAGCTATGTCTTAACAACCTTGCTTACCGTTGGTAACCTCACTGTTTTCTTCCAATCTTATCATGCTAAGGTGGTAGGACAAAGTCAGACAATGGTGTGGATTCCATTTCTACAACATAGCAGCTGTACATTCTTTTGGGTAAATGAATTAATCTCTCTGAGGCTCAGTTTCCTCAGTGTAAAGTGAGAGAAATAAGGACAAGATAAAGTAATCAGATGAAGAGTTACCACATGATATGGCTGATGAAATGATCACGCTTATTATTTTTATTTATTCTTCAGTGGTCATTGTGTTTGTTTACCATGATATTTTTTAGTCAAACCAATCATATATATGTGGAATTGGGGAGAAAGAGACAAGTGCCATTGAATACAGAGCAGGGTGCTGAGCATGGCGACAGTTGGCTGTACTTAATGTGCATGCTGTCTGCCCTTGAGATGGCCAGCATTAGTTGGTCCCTGACCTTGACCTCAGATGACCCATTCCTGGATACTTCCTTTCCTATCAGTCCTTCCTTCAGCTATTTTTTTTTTTTAGTGTGACTTTCCTTTTTAAACATATCTTACAAAGTAAGTTAATAGAGCAATTATTTATTTTACCAGTAGAAAAGGATAGTGTGAAGCAGTACAAGGAAGATTGTAACATCTATCTTCTTGTTCAATCACTCAGTTGTGTCTGACTCTTTACGACCCCATGGACTGCAGCATGCCAGGATTCCCTGTCCTTTACTATGTCCTAGAGTTTGCTCAGACTCATGTCCATTGAGTCAGTGATGGCATCTTAGCATTTTAGAAGAGAAATAATCTGGATTTGGAATCTAATTCTGCTACTTAGTAGTGTTATGACCTTGAACAAGCTACTTATTTCCCTGAATTTTGGATTCTTGACAAAAAAAAAGGCTATAATTTTATCTGTCTGAACTGGTTTTTGAAAGGAAAAAATACGTTGCACAGAAAGCACCTAGAATATATTCTAACCTAAAACTGAGAGGCTAAATGTTAATGCTATGAAGATACAAATTATTATAACTGAGAGGTTTTGAGACAAAATGTTCCTGCTGTTCTACTTCTAGAATAATTAATGAGAAAAAATTAATGACATTTTGAAAATAACAAAATGGGGAAACTTGCCATACTAGATATTAAAATATGGGGAACACATGTATGCCTGTGGTGGATTCATTTTGATATTTGGCAAAACTAATACAATTATGTAAAGTTTAAAAATAAAATAAAATTTAAAAAAATAAAAAAAAATAAAATATATGGCTGATTTAAACAAGGATATACTGATTCAATAGATGTAGCAAGTAAACAGACCAATCTAAAACAAGGTTTAGCATATACATGAGAATTTATGTGTAGTATTATGATAAAAGAAGAATCACAGATAAATTAGAAAGGTATGCATTGTTTAATAATTGATATTAGGGAATTTAGCTAAATATGTAGTAAAATATGTCTATATCTTTAATTTGCAATATATAATAAAGTAAATTCCAGATACAAAATATAAAACTGTAGTAAGATACTGGTGGAGAAGGCAATGGCACCCCACTCCAGTACTCTTGCCTGGAAAATCCCATGGATGGAGGAGCCTGGTGGGCTGCAGTCCATGGGGTCACTAAGAGTCAGACACGACTGAACGACTTCACTTTCACTTTTCACTTTTCACTTTCCACTTTCACACATTGGAGAAGGAAATGGCAACCCACTCCAGTGTTCTTGCCTGGAGAATCCCAGGGATGGCAGAGCCTGGTGGGCTGCCATCTATGGGGTCACACAGAGTCGGACACGACTGAAGCGACTTAGCAGCAGCAGCAGCAGCAGCAGCAGCAGCAGCAGTAAGATATTGGAGAGATTAAGTGACTTGCTCAAGATCCCACAGTAGATGAATGGTATAGCTATAAATTAAATCCATACACCCTAACCACTGTGTAAAATAAAACTGTATGAATCATGTGTCATCAGTTATTTTAAGGCACCTAAATAAATATACACACATATGCACACCATTGTTTAGTTGCTAAATCATATCTGACTCTTTTTCGAGCCCCCATGGAGCACTGAAGAATTGATGCTTTTGAACTGTGGTGTTGGAGAAGACTCTTGAGAGTCCCTTGGACTGCAAGGAGATCCAACCAGTCCATTCTAAAGGAGATCAGTCCTGGGTGTTCTTTGGAAGGAATGATGCTAAAGCTGAAACTCCAATACTTTAGCCACGTCATGCAAAGAGTTGACTCATTGGAAAAGACTCTGATGCTGGGAAGGATTGGGGGCAGGAGGAAAAGGGGACGACAGAGGATGAGATGGCTGGATGGCATCACTGACTCGATGGACATGAGTTTGAGTGAACTCCGGGAGTTGGTGATGGACAGGGAGGCCTGGCGTGCTGCAATTCATGGGGTCGCAAAGAGTCAGACACGACTGAGCAACTGAACTGAACTGAACTGATGGACTAGCCCACCAGACTACTCTGTTCATTGGATTTCCCAGGCAAGAATACTAGAGCGGGTTGCCATTTCCTTCTCCAGGGGATCTTCCCAACCCAGGGATTGAACCTTTGCCTCCTGCCTTGGCAGGCAGATTCTTTACCACTGAACCACCTGGAAGACATGAACACCATTTGCACGTACATATATAAGGATACAGTTGCCCTTCAGTATCTGAGGGAGATTGGTTCCAGGAGCTGTATGTACACCAAAAATGCAGATTCTTGCTTACATAAAAGGGCGTAGTACAATGAATGCAATCAGCCCTCTGCATCTGCAGGTTTCTCATTCTAGGATTCAACACATGGCAGACAGAAATTTCCAGTCTCAGTTGGTTTAATCCAAGGATGCAAAACCCTGAACTACGGAGGGCCAACTATGTATTTATTGAAAAAACATCTGCCTATTAGTGGATCCTGCATTTTAAGCCCATTTTGTTCAACTGTCAATTGCATAATTCATACATACACATTTTTAAAGATTGGAAGGTACTAGAGAAAAATGCCATCATGATGAATAATAATGATTTTCTATGGTGGTTGAAATTACATTTTTTTCTTTATATAATATTCTGTATTTCCAAAAAACATTTGCCATTTCTATAATCAGAAAAATAAATACTCCTAGAAATGAATCTGCTCCTTTTAAAAGGGGAATTAAAGATACTCCCTTCTTTATACATATATCCCTATATTTTCTCAAAATTGCTGATCCTTGAAGGTCAGAGAAAAGTTATCTATTAACTCATGGTAATGTTTGGTGCAGTATAATTAGCTGCTTGGAGGGAAGAATAATACTTTCATCCCTAAACTTATGGTAGAACAATTTTCAAATTTGTCTCTTTCCTCCTGCTTAATGCATGGATGCGAGAGTTGGACCATAAAGAATTCTGAGTGCTGAAGAATTGATTCATTCAAACTGTGGTGCTAGAGAAGATGTTTGAGAGTCCCTTGGACTTCAAGGAAATCAAACCAGTCAATCCTAAAGGAAATCAATCTTGAATATTCATTGGAAGGGTTGATGCTAAAGCTGAAGCTCCAATACTTTGGCCACCTGATGAGAAGAGTTGACTCAGTGGAAAAGACCCTGATGCTGGGAAAGATTGAGGGCAGGAGGAGAAAGGGGCAACAGAGGATGAGATGGTTGAATGGCATCACTGACTCGATGAACATGACTTTGAACAAACTCCACAAGACAGTGGAGGATGGGAAAGCCTGGTGTGTTGCAATCCATGGGGTTGCAAAGAATCAGACAAGACTTAGTGACTGAACAACATAATTGATTCACTTAAATAAACTGGTGTTTTAAAGGCTCCTTTAGCTCTAATTTTGGTATCTTCCTTTTTGCCTTTTTAAAAACTTCTAGAAATATTATTGTTCTCAAGATCTTGATGACTTTACATAAGTCTGAGTACATTACTCCCCAAACCAAGAAACTTAAGACTGATGTGGTTTCTGAGACCATTTCATATAATATTTAAGAGGCTGCCTATAATTAGATTTTCAAATGTTGTTAACTGAAAAACTTAGCTTAAAAGTGGGATGAGGGGGCTTCTGCTTCCTGCCATGATGGTGAACTAGGATAAGCTACTGGATCAAAATCAAACCTGGAGAATCTACAGAAGTTAGAGAGAACCAACAAACCATGAAGAACTCCAAGCCAGATTGAAACCTACCTTGAACTGATGTGCCATGTGGCATGTGACATGTGTGTGTGTGTGTGTGTGGTGTTTATGCAGCAGAGAGATGCTTAGTTAGAAGCAAGCTCCTCCCAACATTGCCTTAAGAGAATCCCCCCTGCCCTTTCACTTCAGAGATCAGTGGCAATGGTGGCCCTAGTCACTGATATCTGTGTTCATGGGTAACATCTGGGCAAAATTAAGTCCTATTGAGCTGAAGATTACATAAAACAGATGAAGCCCTAGAAGCCATTGTTTGAAATTCAGCCCAAGAGTACCAGAGTCATAACAAGGTACTCAGAAACTTATTTGTACAGATTCTCATTAGTCACAGATGGGACAATCTGAACATCAAGAAGGATCATAAATACAATATAGATTTAAATATATCATTTGTTTAAACTGATGACTTCGTAGGGACAAGAAAAATTGATTAGTCATCTTTGAGGGATGGTGGGGGACCAATTAATTATTTTTGAAAACTGTATTATAAGTAAAAAGAAAGAAAAAATCAAGCATTCATCCTCTCTTTGCAAATCAAACTGCACTCAAGCTAACCAATGAGCTGATACTGGAAGTTTCCCTTCGAAAGAGTATTCAAGTTGAAGACAAAAGAAATGATAAAGTTGGAATATCTTCTCTTTAAAAATCCTAAAGAATAAGAGAATCTAAGCAATGATCATAGTAACATCACAAAAAGAGAGCTAGACTAGACACTAAGTGCCTCTCAATGGATGTATACAGTGAAATAGTCCTGCCAGAAAATCAGCTTGAAATCTGATTAGAACTTTAGATTCAAATACAGGAAGCAAGAAATAGAGGTGATGAATGAACATATTGGGAGAAGGAAATAGTATTCTTGCCTAGAGAATTCCAAAGACAGAGGAGCCTGGCGGGTTACAGTCCATGGGGTCACAAAGAGTTGGACACGACTAAGTGACTAGCACTACTACACTAATGAACATATTAAGTGACAACAGAGGATTCAGACGGCAAAATGTAGACTGAAAGTGCTACAGGACAATCGATTTCTTCAACAAGTAAACTGCAAGGGAAAAAAAAAAGAGAGAGAGAGAGAGATGGAAGAATCTATGGATTAAAAGAGTTTTAAGAGACAAGTTAAACAATAATAGTTACAATCAAAGGAGATAATTATGTAAATTTGAACTCTGCTTAGATAGTTAATAATATTATGGCATTATTTTGATTTCTTAACAATGTGATAATGATATTTTGATTAAGCCTTTTTAAATTTATTTTTTATTGAGGATAATTGCTTTACAGAATTTTGTCGTTTTCTGTCAAACCTCAACATGAATCAGCCATCAGTTCAGTTCAGTTTAGTCACTCAGTCATGTCCAACTCTTTGCAATCCCGTGAATTGCAGCACACCAGGCCTCCCTGTCCATTACCAACTCCCGAGTTCACTCAAACTCATGTCCATCGAGTCAGTGATGCCATCCAGCCATCTCATCCTCTGTCTTCCCTTTCTCTTCCTGCTCCCAATCCCTTCCAGCATCAGAGTCTTTTCCAGTGAGTCAACTCTTCACATGAGGTGGCCAAAGTACTGGGGTTTCAGCTTTAGCATCAGTCCTCCCAATGAACACCCAGAACCGATCTCCTTTAGGATGGACTGGTTGGATCTCCTTGCAGTCCAAGGGACTCTCAAGAGTCTTCTCCAACACCACAGTTCAAAAGCATCTTCTTTGGCGCTCAGCTTTCTTCACAGTCCAACTCTCACATCCATACGTGACTACTGGGAAAAACCATAGCTTTGACTATATGGACCTTTGTTGGCAAAGTAATGTCTCTGCTTTTGAATATGCTATCTAGGTTGGTCATAACTTTCCTTCCAAGGAGTAAGCGTCTTTTAATTTCATGGCTGCAGTCACCATCTGCAGTGATTTTGGAGCCCCCAAAAATAAAGTCAGTCACTGTTTCTACTGTTTCCCCATCTATTTCCCATGAAGTGATGGGACCAGATGCCAAGATCTTTGTTTTCTGAATGTTGAGCTTTAAGCCAACTTTTTCACTCTCTGCTTTCACTTTCATCAAGAGGCTTTGTAGTTCCTCTTCACTTTCTGCCATAAGGGTGGTGTCATCTGCATATCTGAGGTTATTGATATTTCTCCCGGCAATCTTGATTCCAGCTTGTGCTTCCTCCAGCCCAGCGTTTCTCATGATGTACTCTGCATATAAGTTAAATAAGCAGAGAGACAATATACAGCCTTGATGTACTCCTTTTCCTATTTGGAACCAGTCTGTTGTTCCATGTCCAGTTCTAACTGTTGCTTCCTGACCTGCCTACAGGTTTCTCAAGAGGCAGGTCAGGTGGTCTGGTATTCCCATCTCTTTCAGAATTTTCCACAGTTTATTGTGATCCACTCAGTCAAAGGCTTTGGAATAGTCAATAAAGCAGAAATAGATGTTTTTCTGGAACTCTCTTACTTTTTCGATGAGCCAGTGGATGTTGGCAGTTTGATCTCTGGTTCCTCTGCCTTTTCTAAAACCAGCTTGAACAACTGGAAGTTCACGGTTCACGTACTGCTGAAGCTTGGCTTGGAGAATTTTGAGCATTACTTTACTAGTGTTTGAGATGAGTGCAATTGTGTGGTAGTTTGAGCATTCTTTGGCATTGCCTTTCTTTGGGATTGGAATGAAAACTGACCTTTTCCAGTCCTATGGCCACTGCTGAGTTTTCCAAATTTGCTGGCATATTGAGTGAAGCACTTTCACAGCATCATCTTTTAGGATTTGAAATAGCTCAACTGGAATTCCATCACCTCCACTAGCTTTGTTCATAGTGATGCTTTCTAAGGCTCACTTGACTTCACATTCCAGGATGTCTGGCTCTAGGTGAGTGATCACACCATCATGATTATCTGGGTCGTGAAGATCTTTTTTGTACAGTTCTTCTGTGTATTCTTGCCACCTCTTCTTAATATCTTCTGCTTCTGTTAGGTCCATACCATTTCTGTCCTTTATCGAGCCCATCTTTGCATGAAATGTTCCCTTGGTATCTCTAGTTTTCTTGAAGAGATCTCTAGTCTTTCCCATTCTGTTGTTTTCCTCTATTTCTTTGCATTGATCGCTGAGGAAGGCTTTCTTATCTCTCCTTGGTAGTCTTTGGAACTCTGCATTCAAATGGGTATATCTTTCCTTTTCTCCTTTGCTTTTCGCTTCTCTTATTTTCACAGCTATTTGTAAGGCTTCCTCAGATAGCCATTTTTCTTTTTTGCATTTCTTTTTCTTAGGGATGGTCTTGATTCCTGTCTCCTGCACAATGTCATGAACTTCCATCCATAGTTCATCAGGCACTCAGACCTAGTCCCTTAAATCCATTTCTCACTTCCACTCTATAGTCATAAGCAATTTGATTTAGGTCATACCTGAATGGTCTAGTCTCAACACATAGGAAATTCCAAGGGTTTATGAGCTCTGTGCCAGAAATAAGGCAAAGACCAAATCTATATATATTTTATATTATACATCACAATATCATGGGGTCAAATGGTGAAAAAAATGCATATGGAGGAGGCTTTTTAAGAAACTGTACAATGATTAATTATACAGATCAAGTCATTTTTGTAAAATAAGTAGATGTTCACATTCTTAACATATGCTTTTTTTTAAAGAGTTTCAATTGTTAGAATATGGAAGGATAACATGGATTTCTGCATAGACCGTGAAAGAATTTTCGATTTTGCAATAATGACCCAGCTTTCAAATACCTTCCTCCTACAGATATAACTACACAAATGTCCACAATGAAATCTAATACTATTACACTTTACTATGCTTTACAAGTTTTATGAGTGCACCGTATAGGAACCTGATGGAAATAGAAACCATTATTATTCTCATTCTTATGATGAAGAAACAGAGGCACAGAATGTATAAGTAGTAGAGCTACTATTGGAATAAGACTAAGTCCTTTGTTCACTCTCTTAACTACATGCAAAAGGAGGGAGAAGGTATTCCAAAAAAGGGAAGAGCAAGGGCAAAAATCCTAATCTGGGAGAAAAGCTGGTGCGTTCTAGGAGCCAGTGGGGAGGGCCATGTGATTAGAGTGAAGTGATCAAGCTGGAAATGGGTAGTCAGGTGAGACTGGAAAGGAGGCTGGAGGCAAGTAACCCAAGGCATTAAAGACCCTGGTTAAAGAATTGGATGTTGTTTCTAGAACAAGAGCAGGTAGCAAATAATCAATTCTAAAATATTACTCTTGCAGTTTTATGGGAAATGGGCTGGCACTTGTATGTGTGCTGGTGTGTGTGTGTGTGTGAAAACGTTTACATAAACAAAGCCACATCCATTTATTCACATGTTTTCTATGGCTGTTTTCATGCTGTAATGACCAAGGTGAGTACCTGCTACAAAGACATGGCCTTGAAAGCCTAAAACACTGGCTGGCTCTTTAGAGTAAAAGTTTGCTAACTCTTAGATTAGAAGATGAAGTTGAAGAGACCATTTAAAAGGCTATTTTATTCTTCTAGTAATGAGCTGATATGGGAAGATAGGGAAATGAAGAGAGTAATAAAGAATATTTTGAAGGTATAGTCTTTAACAGCAGTTCTTACAGTTTAATCTAAGAACTCATAGGGAATGTGCTAGAAATGTAGTTGTTTGGCCACCACAACTAGAGATTTAATTAAATTGGGGGGAAGGCAGTGTCAGGGAGGGGCTTCTCTGGCGACTCAGACAGTAAAGAATGTTCATGTAATTCAGGAGACCCAGGTTTGATCCCTGGGTTGGGAAGATCCTCTGGAGAAGGGCATGGCAACCCACTCCAGTATTCTTGCCTGGAAAATCCCACAGACACAGTGTCAGGGAGTAGGATCCTGCTATTAGCATTTCTAACCAGCTCCCCAGCACATGAGTTCTCTAACCCCGATTTAAAAGCTATTTGTGTAGATGGTGGTTGGAAGTGGGAGCAAGTGGTGAGAGAAGGGCAGGATCAAGAGTGACATCACAGTTTGAGGCTTGAGGACGTGAGAAACATGAGAGTGGCATTTAGTGAAGCTGGGAAGTTACGGTTTTGGAGGAGGGAGGGAACAAAAAGTGACCCCCCGCCCCCAACTGACAAGGTATCTTAAGACAGAAAAATGAGACAGGCAGATCAGGACAATCAGTGAATCAGTTTATTAAGGGTAACTTACTCATAGGGTAAGATCAAGTGCATGAGATCTGGAAGCCTTCACAGCTATACTCTGCACCACTGAGGGGATGATTTTATAGTTAACCTAGGGCCTGGGGGTACATGCTTGGAGACAGAAAGTGCTTTCCTTAGTCAAGATTTATGAATGAGTAACTAGTCCCATACTGTTAATGGGGTTCTTTAGACAAGAACAGAGGAGTTGCCATTTCCTCCTTCAATGGATCACATTTTGTCAGAACTCTTCACTCTGAGCTGTCCATCTTGGGTAGCCCTGCATGGCATGGCTCATAGCTTCGTTGAGTTACAAAAGCCTCTTTGCCATGACAAGGCTGTGATCCACAAAGCAGGTTTTTCCAGTAGTCATGTATGGATGTGACAGTTGGACCGTGAAGAAGGCTGAGTGCCAAAGAATTGATGCTTTCAAAATTGTGGTGCTGGGGAAAACTCTTGAGAGTCCCTTGGACTTCAAGGAGATCAAACGAGTCAATCCTAAAGGAAATCAACCCTGAATATTCATTGAAAGTACTATTGCTGAAGCTGAATCTCCAATACTTTTGACCACCTGATGCAAAGAGCCAACTCATTGAAAAGACTTTGTTGCTGGAAAGGATTGAAGGCAAAAGGAGAAGGGGGCAACAAAGCATAAGATAGTTAGGTAGTGTCACAGACTCAATGGACATGAATTTGAGCGAACTCCAGGCAGCAGTCCATGAGGTCACAAAGAGTCAGACACAACTTAAAGACTGAACAACAACAAAAACTATTCTCATAGTTGTTGGAAATATGTCAGCAGAGGTCTTCATCACACTTTGGAGACTACCAGAGCATAGAGGGCTCGTGGTCCTATGGTCACCATACAATATCTGTTAGCTACAGAGGTCTTGATGACAGGGAAGAGATTTACTACTACAGTATAGCCCTAGATCAGAGAAGGCAATGGCAACCCACTCCAGTACTCTTGCCTGGAAAATCCCATAGACGGAGGAGCCTGGTGGGCTGCAGTCCATGGGATCTCGAAGAGTTGGACATGACTGATCGACTTCACTTTCACTTTTCACTTTTATGCATTGGAGAAGGAAATGGCAACCCACTCCAGTGTTCTTGCCTGGAGAATCCTAGGGACAGTGGAGGAGCCGGGTGGGCTGCCATCTATGGGGGTCACACAGAGTCGGACATGACTGAAGCAACTTAGCAGCAGCAGTAGCAGCAGCATAGCCCTAGGTATGGTCAATGGAAGGACAGGAGGAACTGAACGTGTCCATGGTGGTTTAAGTTCTGCTCACAACCATGCACACAGGAAGGGAGGGACTGCAAGGAGAAAATAAATCAAGACTTTAATTTGAGACATTTTATTTTGAGTTCCTTGGGAGACATTAAGATATGCTGGCAAGTGGGAAAATGGGAGTGGAGCATAGGGATGAGGTTAGAATCAGAGACATGAATATCACCAGATGGCGTTTAAAACCAGGGGAATGAAGGAGACTGTTTAGGAGTTAAGTGTAGAGATAAAATATAAGGAGATCTCAGATGGATCCTTGAGGAATTCCAGAATTTGGAAGGTGGGCAGTGAGAAGAAGATTCAGCAAAAACATGGAAATTAGCAACTGAAGAGATGGGAGGGAAAGATGCCCTGATTCAAAGACCCAGTATCATGCCTTTAGATAAGATTACCGAAGTGCCCTCTTGGATGGTCTCCCAGCCTCCCAAGGATTTTTCACATGAATTTCAAAAAGAAAATATGATCAGGTTGTTCCATCACTTAACAATAATATTTCAATCAATACTCTTCATGGTTTGATCCCCTGACAGTTGTGATAATGTAACTGAATTGGAATTTTTTTTCTGGGAATTTTCAGAAGATAGATCACAGAAGGCAGACATTTGGGTTACCAGAGCACAGGATTACTAATTACTTCCTTTCAGGTCAGTGACTTTTGCATAGGACACAACCATATTTGGTGGTCCTGGCATAGGACTGGTATTTATTCCTATTACTTAGGATGGCCACTGCAGTACAGATGTCAGGATGTACTGATCTCATGAAGAAGTGAAGTGGAGTGAAAGTCGCTCAGTCGTGTCCAACTCTTTGCAACCCCATGGACTATACAGTCCATGGAATTCTCCAGGCCAGAATACTGGAGTAGGTAGCCTTTCCCTTCTGCAGGGGATCTTCCCAACCTAGGGATCAAACCCAGATCTCCCTCATTGCAGGCGGATTCCTTACCAACTGAGCTGAGGGAAGCCTCATATGAATGGCTCCTGGCCTACCAATAGTTACTAAACACTTGATACTCTTTCATACTATATTTTAGTGCTTATTTACTTGCTTGTTGCCCAGCAGTAAGCTGTCCTCTCTTTGTGGACAGCCTCTTCCTTACCCACCATTCTATCCCTAGCATGTAGCACAGTGCCTACAGAGTAGTATGATTAAAAGTATTATTGAATGTATAGGTGCTATTAGAATAAAGTCTATCTTTTCTTTTAATAATTATTGAAAATTTTACTAAGTATGTGCTTTGTACTGAGAAATGAACTAATTTCTGGGGATAAAGGGATGAAACGAAAGTATAAGGGCCCTCAGCATATGGAATAAGTATTGTCATTCTCAGACTAGCCAATTTCATTCAATTCATTTCAATACAACTCAAATCAGTTTAACTCAATTCCCTGCAATTCAAGTCAACCAAACTCATTCCAAATTCAGCTCAATGTAGTCCAACACAATTAAATGCAAAGCAATGCAATGCAATTCACACAATATAATTAATGCAGTCAAACAAATTTTAAGTGAGCATCTCGTATATACCAAGTGCTGGGATAAGCATGTAAACATTCAATAACTCATAAGAATTATACAAAATAGTTTGGAAAATATGCTTCTTTAATGAAGCATTGACTGAAGCATCATAAACTATGCCAACTTTTATGACTATTATAAATCATTTCACATTTCTCTAAGCAAAAATGCTGGTCACAACACTGACATAGAAATATCTCTTTTTAAAAAAGGCCTTAGGATATTGATTATTCAACATATAGAAGAAAATTTTAACACTTTAATTTCAAATTAAAAGTTAAACAACAAATTGAATGAAGCCCGTATGGAAACTTCGAAGTATGCATGATTTAGCTCTTAGCAATGTTCTGTCTTTGGGAATATTGTGCATTAGTTCTTCAGGTTTTTAGATCCAAGGAGCCTAGGAAATGGTAAATTTAGCCCTTTGATTTGTGTGTCTTGATAAGTCATAGTTCTGTGCCCAAAAAACTGATCAGTTTTATCAGGCTCTGACATGGCTGTGATGCTTTGTGGCATTTCCACCAGAGCATATTGTATCATCAGAGAGAAGGTCCACATTGCGCCAGCTTTCTAATTTGGATCATCACCTAACCACAAGCCTCCAAGTTTCTGGAGAACTGAGACATGGGTTAGATGCTCTGACTCTCTCCATCCGTGCCCTAGCCTCCCAAACATTTGTACTCTTTGGTTACACTGCAAGGGAATTTATAACTCACTTACTTTTCTGGAAATCTAAATTTTGAGTCCAATAATACAGACACATTTATTTCCATTTCTACCAAATGGAGAGCTTTATTTCTGGCTTATTTTCCTTTTGCTCTTCAGTATCCAAAGCAACCCTGAAATTCACCAAGTCATATTTATGATTTTTCATTTATCAAAGAAACAAATACAACTCTTACTTGCTGTTCAAGTTTCAGGTCATTGATATTTTTTCTGCATCCTTTCAGACTAGATTAGGGATCCATACAATGAGCTCCTTCACGTCTATGGATGCTCCTAGAACACTGTCCTATAAATGCTTCTCTAATTGTTTACCTTATGTCTAGACTAAAAGGTTGGTGGCAGGGGGTCATTCGTGTCTTCCTCATCTCTGCATTTCTAGTGCTTGTCATGTAAGTGTGCCCACTGAGTGTTTGTTCAATGTAACTGTGAAGCCTGGAACATGTTCTTGTACAGTTTTGGTTCCTTAAATACCCTTTGGAGGAAAAAATCTCTCTGAATAGTTATTTATTGCGTTCTCTTGCTTTCGGTCCAACAGTTTGGCACACTTCAGAACCACATACTGTAGTCTACATTTGAGGCTGAATAAGCGCTGTTTTAGGGGAGAAATATACACGAGGCTTTATGTTGAAACTGTATTATATATTGTAGGTAACTGGAGACATTCTCCCATCAGTCATGCCAATCCTCTGGTGGTTTTTTCTCTGCTTTTTGTACTGGAGGCTTATAACCACCATCTGAAACCTTATAAGTAAAGACCAAGCACTGCCCATACACACAAGAATTTAAAAGACTGACCACATGCCTTAAAGTTTAATATAGATAAATATTAAATAGGTATGCTGCTGCTGCTGCTGCTAAGTCGCTTCAGTTGTGTCTGACTCTCTGCAACCCCATAGATGGCAGCCCACCAGGTCCCCCGTCCCTGGGATTTTCCAGGCAAGAACACTGGAGTAAGTTGCCATTTCCTTCTCGAATGCATGAAAGTGAAAATTGAAAGTGAAGTCGCTCAGTCAGGTCCGACTTTTAGCGACCCCATGGACTGCAGCTTACTAGGCTCCTCCGTCCATGGGATTTTCCAGGCAAGAGTACTGGAGTGGGTTGCCATTTCAGTACAAGGTAAAACAAGAATCTTTTTTTTTTTTTTTAGAAAAACTGGTTACTTGTGAAGCTTATGCATTACATAAAGAGTTTTTGGGTGACTTCTAGGATATTTCTGTATGCATAAAAGTCAATTTGTGTTTTTTCTTTGTTTTAAAAGTTCTTATTCCATTAAAGTTACAAATGCAATAACCTGTCTTCTCTTTTAAGAGGCTTTTGTTTGAGTTACATTTCATATAATTCTATTTAAAATTCTAGCAAATTTTACCAACCACCTAATTGCCTTTGGAAAATATTTGGTTTCATTTAAAATTTCATTAAATTTTTACTTTCCTTCTAAGTACTTGGGTTGTCTGAAATAATAAACAAACTATTCCCAAGTACTAAAATAACTTATGTATCTAATAATTTGAACATATATGATGAATATAGGGTTGTCTTAAGTGATTCTGAACTCTACATAAATCACAAGTATGAATTAATTTGAATACATGGCTAACTTATTTTTCTAATATGCCAAAATAACTGAAATATTACTTCCATATGAAATCATAAACATACATAAGCCATTTAATAAAGACCATCAGATTCTCTTCTTTCAAACATGTGTACGTTTAATTCTAAAATTTCCCAGGTTTAAAAGGTACTCACCTACCAAAGAAACTATTATATACTCCTAACACAAGTTAGGAGTATATTATCCCATGTAATTTTGTGTTGCTTTATCAAAACATTTGAAGCTGTACTTTTAAGGACAAGACATTTTGGCTAAAAGGCTGTCAGACTCCTAGGGGATTCACTGCATCAGTGAAAACATATGCTCAAGATAGAGTGGTCTCCACAGGACTATGTTGGTTTCTGCCTATATGAAAGTCAAATCCTTATGCTTGACCCTCTAAACTTGTATGGTGTTATATGTCACTACACATTGTGTTATATATCACTGTATAATTATTATCTAAATAAAACTGGGAAAAAGTAAATTTAACTAGATTTAAATATAATATGTAATAAAACAGAAAGAAAAGGACAGAGCAATCTAACAGGAGCCATCAAGTTCCTATCCCCACATCTCTGTTGGGTGGAGCATTTCTCTGGTTATTAGGATATGGAAATGCCTTTTCCATCTAGTTCTGAAGACCTTTAAGTTTTATGGAGTCTTTTTTTCTTTCACTTCTTAGGCTTCTGCAAACCTAAATATCTTTAAATATTATCCGATCAAACTCTTAGTTATTTAGTCACAACCTCCAAAGTCACCCTCTTGGCCATAATCTCCCAAGTGGAGTTTTTTCATTGATTAAAAACAAAACAAAACAAAACAAAACACCATGGCATTCTCTGTTCAGATACTAATATGCCTATAAAAAAGAAGTTAAATAACTTTTGTTGCTTATGAGTTCAATCATCTGTAGAAGAAGAATGAAGAATGTCTTAGGGTACCCTCAGGGTTGGCAGTGCCTATCAATTTCTAGTCAGTTACCCTTACCATAGCCTTATAATACATATTTTTCAGTAAGATCTAGAGGAGTTGGGGCCTAGAATGGAACTGGTAAGTTCTTCATTGGGTGAATTTTCTTTTAGGCACCACATGCAACTTTTCAGTTCAGTGAACATGCAAAAGGCATGTATACCCTCTATGGGCTGGTAAGAAGCTGTCTTGCTATACTTCTCCCAAACCCAGTCAGCTCTCTGTTGTCTACGCTATGCTGAATCTGTACATTCAACCCTTATCCTTTGGGAGGTCATTTCTCATCTATTTAAGCCATCTTTGTTACTGAATAAAAGCTCAAGGCAAGGCTCCCAGTGCAAGTGACTAAGATAATGTATTCCTCTTTGAGATTATCTCAGAAAAATACTCAGAAATTTTGGAGACATAGCAAGCATTCACATCATACACAAATGAATTAACTCAAAATGAATTTTAAACATAAAAGTTAAAACTATAAAAACTCTAGAAAATGGTATAGGAGACAATCTTCATGACCTGGAGTAGGCACAGAACTTTCAGTAAGAAAAAAAAAGCATATTTCATAAAAGAATGTGATAAATTATACTGTATCAAAATGTAAAATTTATGCTTTTCTAAAACATTGCTTCAAAAATTAAAAACCAAACTAAGAGACAATTTTGACCATAAATACATAGATAGATAGATAGATACCTTACAAAGGATTTGTATTTAGACTATATAGGGGCTCCAAAATCACTGCAGACAGTGAAGCAGCCATGACATTAAAAGACACTTGCTCCCTGGAAGAAAAGCTATGACAAACCTAAACAGCGTATTAAAAATCAGAGACATCACTTTGCCCACAAAGGCCTGTATAGTTAAAGTTATCATTTTTCCAATAGTCATGTACAGATGTCTGAGTTGGGCCATAAACAAGGCTGTGCACCAAAGAATTGATGCTTTCAAACTATGGTACTGAAGAAGACTCTTGAAAGTCCCTTGGACAGCAAGGAGATCAAACCAGTCAATTCTAAAGGAAATCAACCCTGAATATTCATTGAAAGGAATGATTCTGAAGCTCTAATACTTGGGCCACTTGATGCAAAGAATAGACTTATTGGAAAAGACCTGATGCTGGAAAAGGTTGAGGACAAAAGAAGGGGGCAACAGAGGATAAGATGGTTGGAAGATGTCATGGACTCAGTGGACATGACTTTGAGCAAACTCCAGGAGATAGTGAAGGACAGGAAAACCTGGCATGCTGCAGTCCCTGGAGTCACAAAGAGTCAGACACGACTTTGTGACAATAACAATCTAAGACAGAACTTCAACATGTAATTAATATAGAATTGTTAATAAGGTATTTCACATTCTGAATACCACGTTGTTGAAATCTGGTATGTATTTTAAATTAAAATGCATTTCAATTAAGACTAGTCATATTTCAAATGCTCAATAGCCATTGTGGTTAGTGGCTACCACATTGGATAGCACCATTCTATATTTTTGTTGTAGTCATGACTATATTGTATACATATTTTCCGGACTTCATCACAGCATAATCTTAAAGGCAGCAAATTTTATTATATGCAAATTCTACCTCAATATAGTTTGCTTTAAAATATCTATCATGTTTCTATTTTCTTCACTGAAATTTGAATACATTTATATTAAATTCCATCCAGATAAGACTCTTTTCCATCTTGCAAACAATAAATGTAAAGGTATAAGTAACCTCTGCCTCCTCACCTGTTACATAATAATGGAGAAAAAATACAGAACCACATTGGTAACTCTGATCATTGGCCCTCCACAAACGCCCTTATGCTTCAGTTCTTACAACTTCTTGAGATTATCCCCCCAAAATTAGTCAGTATCATAAATAATAAGAAAACACTCATCATTAGAATCAGTAGTAAGACAAGAATTCTATCAAAATTAATATATAACATTATTAAGAATGTTATAGCTATGCAAAAATAATGCTATCTAGTACATTTTGAGTACCTACTGTGTGTCAGACACCATCTTAAATTTTGATTTAAATATAACTTAATTTGTTCCTGATAACCTTGAGGTAATTATTATTGTTGTTGCTTAGTCACTAAGTCATGTCCGACTTTTTGCAACACCATAGGCTGTAGCCCACCAGCTCCTCTGTCCATGGGATTATCCAGGCCAGAATACTGGGATGGGTTGCCATTTCCTTCTCCAAGGGATCTTCCCTATCCAGAGATTAAACCTGTGTCTCCTGCATTGGCAGGTGGATTCTTTACCACTGAGTCACCAGGAAAATGATTGTAAATCTACTATACTTCAATTTAAAAATTCCATAGGGTGACTGAATGGATTTTAAGTTCAATTATATACTTTTTACATGAGATTTGTGTTAAATTTAAGGCCATACATAGGATAAAATTAGGCCTCCTGGGTGGCGCTAGAGGTAAAGAACCCTCCTTGCCAATTCAGGGGACATAAGAGATGCAGGTTTGATCCCTGGGTCAGGAAGATCCCTGGAGGAGGGCATGGCAACCCACTCCAGTGTTCTTGTCTGGAAAATCCTATGAACAGAGGAGCCTGGTAGGCTCCAGGCCATAGAGTCCCAAAGAATTAGACACTGTTGAAGCGACTTAGCACACACGAATAGGGTAAAATTAAGTGTTTGGGAAAAAGGTATTCCATGCAAATAATACTTGCCTGATTAGTCTATTGTCAGGCAAAGAAGACTTTAAGTCAAATCTCTGAAAAAAAAAAGGTTATCGTAGGTGGATATTATCACCCCTAATTTACACATGAGGAAACTAGGCTTGGAGGATTAAGTACTGTTCCCAATCTAGCTAATGATACAGCTGGGGAACTAAAAATCTTTTGAATCCATGGTTGTTGGTGATAAACAGTGACCTGTACACTGCTTCTCCAAAGGTAAGATTTTGGAATCAGCGCTGTACATACTATAAAAGAATAAGCAAGAATACAAAATTGTTGTTTTCTGAAAATGGACTATTTTGAAAATCCAAAAGAATTCCTTGAAATGGTATTAGGAATAAAAACATTTAGTAAGACCAGCTATGAACTAAATATACAAAAATCAAAAGGTTTCTTATATTAACAGGAAATATATGGTGAGAAGAAAAGGGACTTTATTTCAGCAACAAATGTGTAAAATTTATAGGAGAAAAGTTAAAAACACAGTCATAAGCTTCTGCTGAAGTCTCCCTTCACTTTATGAGCTTAAAGGTAGATGAAACTTTAAAAATGGACACAGTTTGAGTTTTCTCCCAGAAAGTGCCTGAGCCTTGTGAAAATCAGAAGTTATAACTTTAAATGCAAGTTATGGAAATTTAGAAATGTAATTTAGAATTTTATGAGAAACCTTGACACATGAATTATCTTGTTGACAGTACTCAAGTGCATGTCGGAATTAGGGAGATAAGAAAGAGAAGGTTAGAATTTTCACTCCAGTGACCACATGAGTTCTATATACAAAGAATACCATTAGAGATTAGCCAGTTGGAGCATGGGTTGTGTTAAGTTTAAAACTACGTGATCTGATTAGCTTTATCACAGTTATTGGGTATGTTTGAGAAGAAGGAATGAAAGGCTTTCCATGGTACTCGAAAGTTTAAATATGAAATACCCTTCCTCACTTCAGGAATGTAATTTTAACCATGATGTTTGTGAAGCTCACAAAATTTTAAAAAATGTTTATGACAGGCCTTGCAGATGTTAATTATTGTCCTAAAAGTCACGAAACGTATGTATTGGAGGAATATAACATATTCAACCCACAAATAATATCTTCAGCTGTGTGTAAAGACAGGTACAGATATCTCTTTATATATACTATGAATATCCATTTAAGATAGAAAGCACATGACCATCTCTCTTACCACTGTACAAAATTAAGTCACTTTATTTGAGATTTTCGCTAATCTCTAACGAGTCACCCCTGACAGGTCCGAGGCAAACAAAGCCTAAATGTCAGTTTCTTCCATGGACTCTGTGTAAATGTTATTAGATTCACCACACATTTACCCATTTCTTCAATTACTTTTGCTTTTTTTGTATGCCAGTTCTTCCTTTCTGGTATAAATCTCATCTTACTGAGATCACTTACATCATTTATTTGTTTTTTTTTTTTTCCACTTACATCTTTATTCTTTCCATGAAAATCTGTGAGAGGTCTGAACTCTCAGCATCTAAAAATGTCTATATTTTAATTTCTCTCTGACATGAGAGGCTTTGGTTCTTTCTTAGAATGAATGGCTTGAAATTTTTTTTAAACATTAAAAAAAAAAAAAGAATCCTCTTTCTTTTTATCTCTATAACAGTTGAAACAATCTTATTGCAGTATTTTTTCAAATAATTCTAATATCTCAAGTTAATGCTAATTCTGCTGTTTTGGGTATCTTTCAACCCTTTTCTCAAAAAATTGATTCTGGAAGAAGATTAACGGATGAATACACTGTCAAGGGATCACCAACTTCTCATTTTTTAAAAGGTCTGAACCATTGGTTAAATGTAGGAAGATCTGATCTGAAAGTAATGGAAAATTCATCTCATTAGGATTATACAGTGAAGGGATTTATTTCATATAACAAATTCAGAGTTAGGGTGACTTCAGGGTGGTTCATTTAATGACTTCACAATGTTCCCAGAAGCCAAGGTTCTTTCCATAATTTTATTATTAATGGAATATACCTGGTCTCCAGGTTCTGTCCACAAACTGGCTTCCCTCATTACTGAAGGATGGATGTAGCAGTCCTTTATGTCAAATGCAGACAAGAGGATGCAAGAGGGTGAAGAGAGAGAATTTTTCTGGTATCTCCTTAAGAGTGAGGATACTTTTTCTAAAAATCCCACCATAGACTTTGCCTCACATTTCTTAAGCCAGAGTCATGCTCATACTTAACTTTAATCAATGAATGGTGAGGTGAATGATATTGCTAAAGTTGACTAATTAAGGTTTTAAGTGAATTTGGATCTATTAATCTTCCCAAGTTTGGCTAATAAGAAGGGAGAAATTAATATTATATAAAAAATCTAGAACTCTGCTCAGTACTCTGTAATGGCGTATATAGGAAAGGAATCGTAAAAAAAAAAGTGCATATATGTGTAACTGATTCACTTTGCTGTACACTTGAAACTAACACAATATTGTAAATCAACTGTGCTCCAATAAAAATTTTTTAAAAATATATAATGACCACCATCAAAAAAACCTACAAACAATAAATTCTGGAGAGGATGTGAAGAAAAAGGAACCCTCTTGTACAGTTGGTGGGAATGTAAATTGATACAACCACTATGGAGAACAATATGGAGATTTCTTAAAAAAAAAAAAAAAAACCTAGGAATAAAACTAACATATGACCCAGCAACCGCACTATTGGGCATATACACTGAGAAAACCATAACTGGAAAAGGTACATGTATCCCAATGTTCATTGTAGCACTATTTAAAATAGCTAGGACATGGAAGCAACCTAGATCCCAGCAACAGATGAATGGATGAAGTTGGGATACTTAGATACAATGGAATATTACTCAGCCATGAAAGTAATGAATTTGAGGCAGTCTTAGTGAGGTGGATGAATCTAGAGCCTGTTATACAGAGTCAAGTCAGAGAAAAATAAATATCATATAATAACACATATATATGGCATCTAGAAAAATCATACTGATGAACTTATTTGCAGGGCAGGAATAGAGATGCAGACAGGGGCGAATTGAGAGAGTAGCACTGAAATTCATAAATTACCATATGTAAAACAGATGGCTAGTGGGAAGTTGCTATATAACACAGGGTGCTCAACCCCATGCTCTGTAACAACCTAGACAGGTGAGATTTGTTGGGGATGGGAGGGAGGTTTAAAACAGAGGGGGTAAATGTATACTTTTGGCTGATTCACATTATTATATGGTAGAAATCAACACAAGATTGTAAAGCAAAATATCCAATTAAACATTTAATATATATATATATAAGCAATCAACAATATATTCTAATATTCTGATTTTTAACTTTTTCCCCCCTTTGTTTCCTCACTCTTTTATCCCTTCTTCCTTCAGGATGATAGTGGATTTATAGAACATAATTTATTTGTCCTGAAAGATTTGTTTCTAAAACAAATCCACGTTCAGAAAACTTATTTGATTCAAGGGCAGACTTTATATCATCATGGGATGCCATGTAGCATGTTTTAAAAGCTAATGTGATATAAAGGCTATGTTTTATTTCAAAAAGCTATATACTTGGAGTGCTATTTTTAGTCCTGTGCAATTAAGGCTTTCTGGGATTCTTATTGTGGTCTGAGGATCTATGGAAAGACTCTACACATGATATCCCTAGGATACCTACTGTTGCATTTTTTGTGGGAATATTACTGAATATGTCCATTAGTTATTTAGGAGTTTCCTATATTGTATTTTATTTAGAAAATATTGATACAGCAATTATGGAGAGTCAGGCACTGTTCCATCCATTTCACACGTATTAACTCATTAAGCTTCATAAACCTATGAGTTTATTACAATTACCTCCATTTTCAGATGAAGAAACAAAAGCATGGGATTTTACACACGCTGTTCAAGTCACACAGCCAGAAATGACAGAGGAGGATGTGAAACCCCTCATGAGAAATTGTTTTCAGGACCTCATATCTGAAAACACTGCCTTCCCTAAAAAATTTTTAAAAGACTTTTTTCTATGTGGAGAAGGTTAAATACATAATTGACTGTTTCTAACCTCCTCTGTCTTTGGTGAATGAAGAGGCTGAATGTCTAATTTTTTATTCAGCTGTAATAGTTGTATTGAAGTTCATGAGCTTTACTGCCCTTTATTTTCATATTTCAAATGTTTATGATATTTCATGATTCAAATGATTCCTATTTATCGGAAGTCTTTATAAAAGTGACCTTGAATTCTCAGTAAAGTGGATAGGGAATGTATATATATTTCTCAAAATAAGACAGATTGCCATCTATTAGGGTCCACATGATGCAGAGATGTTTAATTCTTTTCAAAATTCTTTTCAAGTATGTACCAGTCTTGAGATTTACTTCCTTTAGTCTCCTTTAATCTCAGAGCTCTGTATTAAACATCCATAGAAGTCCCATGTCATGTAACACTAAAAAAAAATTTAAAATAAGAGAACTTTATTACTCAATATATGGGGTATCCGACTTGAAAAATATTTCTCCTGGACAAGGGCATTGGTGTCATAATAATAGAATGGCTAATGCATAAGACCAATGACCCTGAGGAGAAAACTGGAATTTTTCTGTCTTTAGAGTCCTTTAGGAAATTTTGAGCCTTCCAATTTGCAGATCAAGCAGTTTAGGAGCAAGAGAAACCATTTCATCTTGTGAACATGTTTTATTTCCAAGAAGACAGAGGAGATATCCTGCTGAATGAGTCTCTCAGTTTGGCTTCTGATCTCTGGGGAAAGCATCTAATCACATTTAAAATAAAAAAAAATTGTCAAGTGTATTTTCTGCATGTGTGCTAAGTCGTGTCAGTCATGTCTGACTCTTTGCGACCTTATGAACTGTAGCCTGCCAGGCTCCTCTGTCCAAGGGGTTCTCCAGAGAAGAATACTGGAGTGGGTTGCTGCTGTGCCCTCCTCCAGGGGATCTCCTCAACCCAGGGATTGAACCTGTGTCACTTACAACTCCTGCCTTAGCAGGTGTGTGCTTTACCCCTAGCACCACCTGGGAAGCCCAGAGTATTTTCTTGTTTTGCAGTCAGTCAGTCATGTATGACTATTTGCAACCCCATGGACCACAGCATGTCAGGCTTACCTGTCTTTAACTTCAATGTGCATTGAGCTGGTGATGCCATCCAACCATCTTGTCCCCTCTCCTGCTGCCTTCAATCTTTCCCAGCATCAGGGTCTTTTCCAATGAGTCAGCTCTTCGCATCAGGTGGCCAAAGTATTGGAGCTTCAACTTTAGCATCAGTCCTTCCAATGCATATTCAGGGTTGATTTCCTTTAGGATTGACTGGTTTGAGCTCCTTGCCGTCTAACAGACTCTCAAGAGTCTTCTTCAGCACCAGTTTTAAACCATCAATTTTTTGGCACTCAGCCTTTTGTATTGTCCAGCTCTCACATCTGTACATGACTGCTGGAAAAAACATAGCTTTGACTATACGGACATTTGTTTCTGCTTTCTAACATGCTGTCTAGGTTTCTCATAGCTTTTCTTTCATGGAGCAAGTGTCTTTCAGTTTTACAGCTGCAGTCACCATCTGCAGTGATTTTGGAGCCCAGGAAAATAAAAGTCTGTCACTGTTTCCATTGTTTTCTCATCTATTTGCCATGAAGTGATGGGACTGGATGACATGATCTTCATTTTTTGAATGTTGAGTTTTAAGCCAGGTTTTCACTCTCCTCTTTCACCTTCCTCAAGAGGCTCTTTAGTTCCTCTTCATTTTCTGCCATAAGGGTGGTGCCATTTTCATATTTGAGATTACTGATATTCCTCCCAGGAATCTTGATTCCAGGTTGTGCTTCATCCAGCCTGGCATTTGGCATGATGCACTCTGCATATAAGTTAAATAAGCAGGGAGACAATATACAGCCTTGACATACTCCTCTCAAATTTGGAACCAGTTTGTTGTTCCATGCTGTATTCTAACTGTTGCTTTTTGACCAGCACACAGGTTTTGCAAGAGGCAAGTAAGATTGTCTGGTATTATTATCTCTTTCAAAATTGTCCACAGTTTGTTGTGATCCATGCAGTCAATGGTTTAGCATAATCAATGAAGCAGAAGTAGATGTATTTCTGAAATTCTCTTGCTTTTTCGATGATCCAACAGATGTTGGCAATTTGCTCTCTGTTTCCTCTGCCTTTTAAAATCCATCTTGTACATCTGGAATATCTCAGTGCACATACCATTGAAGCCTAGCTTGAAGGATTTAGAGCATTACCTTGCTAGCATGTGAAATGAGTGCAATAGTGTGCTAGTTTGAACATTCTTTGACATTACCCTTCTTTGGGATTGGAATAAAAACTGATGTTTTCCAGTCCTGTGGCCACTGCTGAGTTTTCCAGATTTTCCCAGTGCTGGCATATTGAGTGCAGCACTTTCACAGCATCATCTTTCAGGATTTGGAATAGCTCAGCTGGAATTCCATCACCTCCACTAGCTTTGTTCGTAGTGATGCTTCCTAAGGCCCATTTGACTTCACACTCCAGAATGTCTGGCTCTAGGTGAGTGATCACACCACTGTAACTATCTAGGTCTTTAGGATCTTTTTTGTACAATTCTTCTTTGTATTCTTGTCACCTCTTCTTAATATCTTCTGCTTCTGTTAGGTTCATACCATTTCTGTCCTTTATTGAGCCCATCTTTGCATGAAATGTTCCCTTGGTATCTCTAATTTTCTTGATGAGATCTCTAGTCTTTCCCATTCTGTTGTTTTCCTCTATTTCTTTGCACTGATCAGCGAGGAAGGTTTTCCTGTCCCTCCTTGCTATTCTTTGGAACTCTGTATCCAGATGGGTATATCTTTCCTTTCCTCCTTTGCCTTTAGCTTCTCTCTATTTACCAGATATTTGTAAGATACCTCAGACAATCATTTTGCCTTTTTGCATTTCTTTTTCTTGGAGATGGTTTTGATCACTGCCTCCTGTACTGTTATGAACCTCCATCCATAGTCCTTCAGGCACTCTATCAGATCTAATCCCTTGAATCTATTTGTCACATCCATTGTATAGTCATAAGGGATTTGATTTAGGTCATACCTGAATGGCTTAGTGGTTTTCCCCACTTTTTTCAATTTAGTCTGAATTTTGCAATAAGGAGTTCATGATCTGAGCCACAGTCAGCTCCTGGTCTTATTTTTGCTGACTGTATAGGGCTTCTCCATCTTTGGCTGCAAAGAACATAATTAATCTGATTTTGGTATTGACCATCTGGCGATGTCTATGTGTAGAGTTGTCTCTTGACTTTTTGGAAGAGGATGTTTGCTATGATCAGTGCGTTCTTTTGGCAAAACTCTGTTAGCCTTGGCCTGCTTCATTTTGTACTCCAAGGTCAAATTTGCCTGTTACTCCAGGTATCTCTTGATTCCCTACTTTTGCATTCCAGTCTCCGATGAAAAGGACATCTTTCTTTGGTGTTAGTTCTGGAAGGTCTTGTAGGCCTTCATAGAACTGTTCAACTTCAGCTTCTTTGACATTAGTGGTTGAGATATAGACTTGGATTACTGTGAGACTGAATGATATGCCTTAGAAACAAACCGAGATCATTCTGTTGCTTTTGAGATTGCACCAAGTACTGTGTTTCAGTATTTGATTACAGAACTTACACAGAATTGGGGAAGCAGAGACTCTTGGAGGCACAAACAAAACCTTGCGTGCACCAGTACCCAGGAGAAAGGAGCAGTGACCCACAAGAGACTGAGTCAGGCTTGCCTGTGTGAGTGTTTGGGAGTCTCTGGCAGAGGTATGGGTTGACAGTGGCCTGCTTCGGGGTCAGGGTCACTGACTACAAGCAGTCTTGGGAGGTGTGGGGTGCTGGCATAAGTCCTTTTGAAGGAGGTCGACATTACTGCCATTACCCCCACCATAGTTTAGCCACAGGTGAAACTACAGGGAGGGAACACGGCCCCACCCATCAGCAGAAAATTGGATTAAAGACTTACTGAAAATGGCCTTGCCCACCAGAACAAGACCCAGTTTTCCCCACAGCCAGTCCCTCCCATTAGGAAGCTTGCACAAGCTTCTTATCCTCATCCATCAGAGGGCAGACAGAATGAAAACCACAGTCACAGAAGACTAACCAAACTGATCACAGGGATCACAACCTTGTCTAACTCAATAAAACAATGAGCCATGTAGAGCCACCCAAGACTGATGGGTCATGGTGGAGAGTTCTGACGAAATGTGGTCCTTGGAGAAGGGAACGGCAAACCACTTCAGCATTCTTGCCTTGAGTATCCATGAACAGTATGAAAAGGCAAAAAGATATGACACTGAAAGATGAACCCTCCAGGTCAGCAGGTGTCCAATATGCTCCCAGTGAAGAGCAGAGAAATAGCTCCAGAGGAATGAAGAGGTTGAGCCAAAGTGGAAACAATGCCCAGTTGCAGATGTATCTGGTGGTGAAAGTGAAGTCTGATGCTGTGAAGAACAATACTGTGTAGGAACCTGGAATGTTAGGGCCATGAATCAAGGTAAATTGGAAGTGGTCCAACAGGAGATGGCAAGAGTGAACATTGACATTTTAGAAATCAGTGAACTAAAATGGACAGGAATGGGTGAATTTAACTCAGAGCATTTTCTAGACAATATTAACTTTACATGAGCAGAAAGTGCCTCTATATTGTTTCTACATTATTATCAGGCATCAGAATATTATCATTATCCTGTCTCATTGAAGATAGAGAATATAGAGCTTCTGTTTCTCTGAGCATTCAATGTGGTAGGAATGTGGTTATCTGGAAAATGAACTTCACTACTCATGGTGGCTCTGCATTGGATCCTCCCTGGCACTGGGCCCACAGGGCACTGGCCTGTATGTAGCCTGTCAGAGTTGCCCCATGGTGCCCCATGATGGCTCACTTTTGGATGCTTCTCCAGTCGGTAATTGAATGAGGGCTGTCAGGGGAAGGGCATATCCTTGGGGCCGAAAAAAACTCTAAAAGATATCACAACTGCACAGCCCTCTCAACAGCTGGAGCAAAAAGCTCTTCCTTGAAGAAGATGTAGGGGTACGTTTCCAAGTCCTCCATATCCAGTGACTTTACTCACATCTTTATGAACCCAAAGTAATTCTGAGAAAGGTACTCTTTACTGCCTGCTCCCAGAGGAAAGGTTATACTATCTGATTGGAGTTTTGAGAAGACTTAAGTAACAATCCTCTAAATCTTTAAACATGATTTTCTCTTGGTTATAAAAGGATGCATGAGGGGAAAAAAAAAAAAAAACACAAACAACCTAGCAATGTGTTGTATAAGATAACTGTTTGATAAACATAACACAAGGACTAAATCTTCAACCAAAACTTTTCCCTGGGAGCCATTTCTCAGGTAAATGCAGGGCAGAAGTCAAAGCTCCTCTCCATCAACAAGTTGGTCTTCTTGTTTTTCTCCTTCTTGCCCAAAGAATGCCTGGACACTATACTCCAGGGTGGTATATGCTATATACTATATACTACCCTGTAGTACGTATTTACCATATACATCTACTGCAGGATAAATGTGGGGCTTCTGAACAATTTTCTATATAAGAAAAGAGTGGCCCCAGAAAAGGACTTGGTAGGAGGATACTCCTTTGTTTGGGATGCTCAAGCTGCCTGCTTCTCTTCACCTGCTTGTCTCTTCTAGATCCCTTAAAACTCAATTTAGGTGTCTTACTCCTGTGTCAAGAACCTTTCTCGAATCCCTGCCCTCACAGGAGCCTGTCCATGCTGCCCTGCGTGCGCATGTCTCTTGATGCAGTATACCCTCATGCTCGCCCTGCTGAAACTCATGTTTCCTTTTACATGACTGTCTCCAACTCCATCCTCCCAGAGAAACATTTTGAGCTTTGGGATTTGCCTTATTCAGCTCTGTGCTGAGCTATTTTAGATATCTAGTAAATTTTACAGCCTGTCAGCTAAAAATGTATTGGAAATTATCATATTAGCTCCCAGCTGAAATTAGGGGGAAAAAAAAAAAAAACCTGGTCATTAGAAGGGTCTTCACATCATAATTCCTAGCTCTCTCTTCTTTCAATGTCTCCCTATTATTCCTTCTATCTTTTTCATAGCTTGAACAATTTTTGTTTGTTTATTATCATAGATTCCATAATGACTCCATGCTTATTTTCTCTCATTTTTAAAATTCATTTACTTTTATTGGCTGTGCAGCATGTGGGATTTTAGTCCCCTGACCAGAATCACACCTGGGTCCTCTGCATTAGAAGCGCAGAGTCTTAACCACTGGATCACCAAGGAAGTCCCAGATTGAACAATTTGAAATGACATTTTATAGAATGGAGTGGTCACATGTTTCTGTTTACTGGGTCAACTTCTCAATTCATAAAAATTCCCAAACTCATACAAATGTGTAAACAAAAATGCATTATTAGTAGTTAAAAATAACTGGTGTGTATATAATAGAGTTATATCGCCAACCTTAACATCAATCACTGCAGAGATATTATACTTTAATTGAAAAACAACTAGTGACAGCTTACTGCAAGATGGCAAATGAATCCTGACATTTATATTAATAGGTTCATAAACCAGTTACAAGGTTAAAAGTTAATCATTTGAGTCATCGAAAATCCATATATATAACCAAAATACTCATTTGGAATAAATATCTACCTAATTTTTAAAAATACAAGTTGAATGGAGTAGGGGATTGAAAATGAAAATTGCATTAGTTTAACTATAAGGTTCTATAAACTGTGAGTGCTTTGATTGATAGTAAGGCTATCAAGTTCATTGTTAGCTCTGTTCCCATCACCATCACCTCCATACTCTAAAATGTAGCCTGGAAAATCGCACTTGTAACAAATATATATTAGGAAAATGATATTTTCTACTAATTAGGCCGAAGGACTAAAATTCCTGTGCCAGATCATTTTTTTAAGGTCGTATACATGTGTTTCTATTTCACCAGAGTTTTTGCAAAACCCAAGATGCTTAGTTCCCTAGCTGTGTCATTCCCTGGATTGGGAACATTACTTAATCCTCCAAGCCTTAGTTTCCTCATGTGTAAATTGGGGGTGATAATACCTACCTCCCCTTCATCATTATATAACCACCTTTGTTTCTTTGAGAGGTTTCATTTAAAGTCTTCTTTGCCTGACAATAGACTAGTCAGGCAAGTATCATTTGCATAGAATTTCTTTTTTCCAATCACTCAATTTTATCCTATATAGGGCATTACAGTTAACATGAATCCCATGTAAAAAGTATCCAATTGAACTTATAAAATCTATTTAGCCACCATACAGATTATTTAAATTGAAGTATAATAGATTTACAATGGTTTCCCTGGTGGCTCAATGGTAAATAATTTGCCTGCCAATGCAGAAAAAACGGGTTTGATCCCTGAGTTGGAAATATCCCCTGGAGGAGGGCATGGCAACCCACTCCAGTTTTCTTGCCTGGATAAACCCATGGACAAAGGAGACTAGAGGGCTACAGTTCATGGGGTCACAAAAGAGTCAAACATGAGTTAGCAACTAAACAAATGTATCTTCAGAACTATTAAGCTTAAAGCTCAGGTGAATCACTACTAAAGTGATCCCCACCTCAGCCTTGGTTGTTTGAGGACTGAGATATTGAAGAGATTCAGCTCTCCTCAAAACCTCTTTAAAATCTTTAGGTTTTTTTTTTTTTTTATTTTTTAGGAAGCACTGCTCAAATTATAAACATAGTCTTGAAGAACTCTGCAAGAGATTTAGCTTCTATACAATGGACTTGGGGGTCTTTTTCCTTCTAGTCTGCAACATTTCTTATTCTCTGTTACAGCTTTCCTCAATCATTGGGCAAAAATTTTACATTTATTTGTAATAAATGTAAGTAGTCTTCTAAGCAATTGCTGCTGCTGCTGCTGCTGCTAAGTCGCTTCAGTCGTGTCCGACTCTGTGCAAGCCCATAGACGGCAGCCCACCAGGCTCGGTCTAAGCACTTAGGGTTCTGTAAATTACATCCCCCCTTACCATCCTGGACAATAATACAATACTGCTGCCCTCTCCGGAGAAGGCAATGGCACCCCACTCCAGTACTCTTGCCTGGAAAATCCCATGAACGGAGGAGCCTCGTAGGCTGCAGTCCATGGGGTCGCTAAGAGTTGGACACGACTGAGCGACTTCACTTTCACTTTTCACTTTCATGCATTGGAGGAGGAAATGGCAACCCACTCCAGTGTTCGTGCCTAGAGAATCCCAGGGACGGGGGAGCCTGGTAGGCTGCCATCTATGGGGTCGCACAGAGTCGGACACGACTGAAGCAACTTAGCAGCAGCAGCAGCAGGGCCCTCTCAGGCTTCCCAGGTGGCTCGGTGGTGAAAGAACCTACCTGCCAGTGCAGGAAACCCCAGAGACACAGGATTGATCCCTGGGTCAGGAAGATCCCCTGGAGGAGAAAATGGCAACCCACTCCAATATTCTTGCCTGGGAAATCCCATAGACAGGGGAGCCTGGTGGGCTATAGTTCACTGGGTCACAAACAGTTGGATGTGACTGAGCACAAGCTGCCCTCTCGGGCTTTTTCTGCCCATTCTTCAGTCCCCACAGCTCTCACCCACATACATTCAAGATTGCAAAACTTTGCCCAATCTGTATTCTCTGTTTAAAATCCTAGCTCTTTTCTTTCCTTGGCAAGATTTTATGCATCCTTTAAGATGTATCTCAAAGATAACATTTTACAAAGATAACATTTTACAAAAAAAAACCCTACTCTCTAAATTTCCCCTGGTGGAATGTTTCAACATTTGCTATCTCTCGGGTTAGAGTATATTATGCTATAGTAACAAATAATGCTGAAGTCTCAGTGGCTGCTGGTAAGAAAGTTTTATTTATCATCACAACACATGCCCACCACGGGTCACCTGGGTTCTCTGCTCCCTGTCATCACTCTTCTCATTCTACATCCATTATCTGGAACAGAGGTTGGCAAAATAGTGGGCAAATCTGACCTACCATCTGTGGGCTTTTTTTTTTTTTTTTATGACCAATGATCTAAAAATGCTTCAAAAAAATTTTTTAAATGGCTAAGGTTAAAAAAAAAAAAAAAAATATGCAACAGGGACTGTGTTGCCTGCAAACTCTGAAATATTTACTAATTGTTCATTTATAGACAAAGGGAAAGAGAGAATATGGCAAATCTTGGGAAGACTTTTAAAGCTTTTACCTAGACATAAACATTTCATTGGATTCCCTGGTATCTCAGTGGTTAAAAAAAAAAAAAAAATCTGCCTGCCAATGCAGGAGATCCAAGAGACTTGGGTTCCATCGCTGGGTTGGGAAGATCCCTTATGTCAACCCACTTCAGTATTCTTGCTTGGAATATTCCATGGACAGAGGAGCCAGGCGGGTTATAACCCAAGGGGTTGCAAAGAGTTGGACAAGAATGAGCACACACACACAAAAGTTGTTGACTAAAGCAAGCCATGTGGAGACTTTCCTGGTGGTCCAGTGGTTGAGAATCTGCCTTCCTGAGGATGCACGTTCAATCCCTGGTGGGAGAACTAAGATCCCACATGCAGCGAGGCAGCTAAGCCCATGTGCTACAACTAGTGAGCCCACCTGCTGAAACAAAGATCTGACAAAGCCAAATAAATAAAAAATAAATAACAAAGCAAGATTCTTTTAAAAAATAAAAAACAAAGCAAGCCATGTGGCCCAAACTGACATAAGAGGCTAAGAACACATAATCCTTCCCACAAAAGAATGAGATATTAGTAAATAAGAGCACAGTCTATCCCAACGTCCAATATATATTTATCTTTCTTTATTTTGACAAATTTTTTTAACCTCTAATCTTTTGAGGTTTGGTTGAGCTGTTGCATAGGGCCCACAGAGTTTCCTTAAACTGTCTACAGTCATTTTTAAAAGTAATTCTAATAATGCTGACTGACATTTGCTGGGTGTGGTGTCTATCCTGTCCTTTAGATTGTGAGCCCCTCTTGGTAGCTCCAGCTCTTAGTCCGTTGCCTACTACATAACAGATCCTCAATACATGTTTATCAAGTGAGTAATTATCATACTCACTGAATAGAGAAGGTTGATATGAAGAACTGGACAAGAAGGACTGACAGTGTTATGCTTTCCAAGATTTATTGGGAATACAGTTGCAGACTTCTGATTAAATGACAAATTAGGTGATGGAGTACCATATTATAGACTAAAATGGGGAGGGTGTTGTATTCAGTGGTTCAAAATAGATTTTGGAGTCTGAGAAACCTAGGTTTGAATCCTACTCTAGTCTATCATTTACCTGTTTTGTGACAACAATAGCTAATATTTATTGTTCAAGATTGGAGAAGGAAATGGCACCCCACTCCAGTACTCTTGCCTGGAAAACCCCATGGACGAGGGAGCCTGGCAAGCTGCAGCCCATGGGGTCGCAAAGAGTCGGACATGAGTGAGAGACTTCACTTTCACTTTCATTGTTTAAGATTAAACCATCTTATTCAAACCATGAAACAATTCCTTAAGATATAGAAACTGAGCCCACAAGAGGGAAAAAAAAAAATTGTCCCAAATCCCATTGTCTCACTTCTCAGCTGGATTCCAGAGCTCAACCAAACTTAGGGTAGGTCATTTAATCTTCTAAGAACTCAGCCTACATCTCTATAAAATGAGGAAAATGAAATACCTACTCCTTATGGCCATCATGATGACTTAATGAGAAAATGTGAACTGCTAACATTTATGAAACGGTGAATATTAGCCATTCTGAAGGTAAGAGTAAGAGATTACCCTACTGCCTCTAGCACATCATGGCCTGTATTTGAGCTGTGTAATACAGCCCGGCTCTTCCAAGCTCTTCAGGATTCTCTGTGCTGCTCTTGGGTTTCCCTGGTGGCTCAGTGGTAAAGAACCCACCTGCAAATGTAGGAGATGCAGGTTCAATCCCTGGGTTGGGCAGATCCTCTGGAGAAGGAAATGGCAACACATTTCCGTATTCTTGCCTGAATACTGTCCATGGAAATCCCACGGACAGAGAAGCCTGGCAGACTATAGTCCATGGGGTCACAAAAGAGTCAGACACGACTTAGCAAATAAAGAACAATATTGCTCTTAGTTGGAGCTTAGATGCTGCTCTCCACACCCTTTCCCACTGTCTAGATTGGAAATAGCCATAGGCTATATAGTACCATTGGAGAAGGAAATGGCAACCCACTCCAGTACTCTTGCCTAGAAAATTCCATGGATGGAGAAGCCTGGTGGGCTACAGTCCATGGGGTCGCAAAGAGTTTGGACACAACTAAGCAACTTCACTTATATAGCACCATAGCTAAAAAGTTTATTTCAGTGGAGAACATTTCAATGAAATGTTAAAGAACGCATGGAGAATTGCTGAATACTAAATCTCTCTGGCCACAGAACTATAAGTGTTCTAGGAGTCAAACCTAAAGCACTCTGCTAAAAGAGAGAACTAAGATCAAAATTATTTTTAGTCTATTCAATATATACCATAAGTTCTAGGCATATTATGTATCAGCTTAATCGTAACAGAGATAGTTGCAGTAGCAGTAGTGTGTGTGTGTGTGTGTGTGCTTTGTGTGTTTAGTCATTCAGTCATGTCTGATTCTTTGTGACCCCATGGACTGTAGCCTCCCAGGATCCTCTGTCCATGGGGATTCTCCAGGCAAGAATACTGGAGTGGGTTGCCATGCCCTACTCCAAGGGATCTTCCCAACTCAGGGATCAAACCCAGGTCTCCCACATTGCAGGCAGATTCTTTACCATCTGAGCCATCAGGGAAGCCATAGTAGTAATAGTTAAAATTTAATGGGGGGAGGAGGTTGGGGAAGGAATGGAGAGGGAGGTTGGGGTGAGCAGATGTAAGTTTTTACATATAGAATGGATAGACAACAAGGTCTTGTATAGCACACGAAACTATATTCAATATTCTATGACAAATCATAATAGAAAATAATATTTAGAAAAGAATATATATGTGTATATATATGTATAATAGAATCACTTTGCTTTATAGCAATAATTAACATAACATTGTAAATCAACTATACTTCAATAAAATTTTTTAAAAGATTAATGAATTTTTAATCATATACTTGACAATGTGCTTTTATACAGAGTATAAAACTCATTTACAAAGGTATTGCAAATGTCCTCAATGTTACAAAATTATAGATAAGTGGGGCATAGAGATGTGTGTCTGGAATTGAAACTGAGGAGAAGAAATTTTAGAGTTGGGAATAGAAAACATTCACAGGTTCAGAAACAATGTATGAAGATGGAGAATAAGTATTACTGACAATCTTACCAATATCTAGGAAAGAATCAAGACTTATACCGAAATCTAGAAAAGGTCTAAGTCCCATACATTTCATTATTAGAAAGAAATTTTCAAAGCCAAATTTTCCCTATCTTGTGAACAGGGAATCTTCATTTTGCTTGCTTTAGACCTGATGACTTACTATCTCACAAAGAATGGGGACTTGGAAGTTCTATTTCTCTACATCACGCTTTACCGTCTGAGCCACCAGAGAAATCCCTACATCACTGCAACTCCCATCCAACATATTCAAGACTTTTTCTACAGACCACCTGCCAGACCCAAAGTCTAAATCTACTTTGATTCCCTGGGCTAGAGAAGTTAGTATTGTTAATCCTCTTAATGAGTGTATGGAAAATCTTTTAAGATGAATTTTTACTCAGCAAGATATAACTTGATCCTTTTCCTTTCTATGCTTTATTTATCAGAGCTATATGTCTTATATAGGAACAAGTCATTTATTATATATCTATTGAAAAGTCTTGGTTTTTCTGTTCCTCTCCAAAAGAAGAGTACCATGGAATGCACCATAAAATGTAGCTTCTATTTTACTGAAGTTTTTATTATTAGCGTTGATTTGCAACAATCAAATAGCTTTGAATAGAATTTTAGAATAGGGTAAGATATTCGGCTTTTGCTAGATGCCCTTATTTTGAACAAAAGTCACCAAGCACATGTAATTATCTAAGATATACTTAATAAATAGGTGAATCAACCCTGTGTAAACATAATATTGGAGTCCTCACTCTACATGTACTTATACTCACATTTATACCCTTGACCATAAATAAGTCTGGATTCAAATAACTATAAAATCAACACAATACTTAGAAACAAAAATATATGATGTGGTATTAAAATAAAAATATTTTTTAAGGCTACAAGTTGATTTGCTACATTTCTAAAGATAGCTGTGCCCAAAGGAAACCATAAATAAAACAAAAAGACAGCCTAAGGAAAGGGATAAAATATTTGGCAACAATACGACTGACAAGAACTTAATTTCCAAAATATACAAACAACTTATACAACCCCAAATGAAAGAAACAAACAAACCAATCAAAACATGGGCAGAAGACCTAAGTAGATATTTCTCCAAAGAGGACATACAGATGGACAATAGGCTGGACATCTTTTCATGTGGTCATCTCTTCATCTTTCAAGACAAAAGATGGACATCTTGTCATGTGAAAAGATGCTCAACATCACTAATTTTTAGAGAAATGCAAATCAAAACTACACGGTATCACCTCACGCTGGTCAAAATGGGTGCATCACCAAAGAGTCTATAGACAATAAATGCTGGAGAGGATGTGGGGAAAATGGAACTGTCCTACAGTGTTGGTGGGAATATAAATTGGTGCAGCCACTCTGGAGAACAGTATGGAGGTTCCTTAAAAAAATAAAATAAATGTTCCATATGACCCAGAAATTCCACTACTGGGTGTATATCTGGAGAAAACTGTAATTTGACAATACACATGTACCCTAATGTTCACAGAAGTGCTATTTACAACAGACAAGACATGAAAGTGACCTAAACGTCCAGCCACATATTGAGGGATAAAGAAAATGTAGTACAATATACAATGGAATACTACTCGGCCATAAAATAATGACGCAATGCCATTTGCAGCAACATGGACTGACCCAGAGACTGTCCTATATAAGTGAAGTCAGAGAGAGAAAGACAAATATTATACGGTATCACATATATGTGGAATTAAATAAATGGTACAAATGAACTTATTTACAAAACAGAAGCAGACGTAGAAAACAAATTTATGGTTACCAAATGGAGAAGGGGGAGGCATGAATTAGGAGTTTGGAATTAGCGGATACAAACTGCGCACGTATGCTAAGTCATTTCAGTCGTGTTCGACTCTTTGCAACGCTATGGACTGTTGCCCACCAGGCTCCCCTGTTCATGGAAATTCTCTAAGCAAGAATATTGGAATGGGTTGCCGTGGGCTCCTCCAGGACATCTTCCTGACCCAGGGATTGAACTCAGGTCTCTTACGTCTCCTGCATCGGCAGGCAGGTTCTTTCCTAGCACCACCTGGGAAGCTCAAAGTACTATATGTAAAACAGACAAACAACAAAGTCCTACTGTATAGCATGGGGAGCTATATTCAATATTTTGTAACAAACTATAATGGAAAAGAATATGAGAAAGAATATGTGTATATGTATGACTGAATCACTTGGTTGTACACCAGAAATATAACATTGTAACCTACACTTCAATTTGAAAAAAAATTTTAATAAAGAAAAAAAGGTGTTTGTTGATATCAGTTGCATCTCTTAGAAGCCTGACATGAATTTTTACAACTAATTTTGGAATTAGGTAATCCCGTAGAAGAAGCCTTCTGCAGTAGATTGTTTCTTAGTACCTGTGTGTACTGTTAGCCTCATCAGCGCCTCAACCCTTGCCATTTTGAAGGAAGCTGAAATTTCCCTGTTGCTTTGAGGATACTCCATCTCACAACACGTGTCTTCAGCCAGTAATGAGCCAAATCCATTATTCTTATCAAAGGCTACATCACATTTCTCCTGAGGCTGACAACCGGGAGTGTCTTCAAAATGGGCTTCAATTCTGTGTTACCCGGTCACCTCCAAGCTCAGCATTTTGTCTTCTCAAGGAGACTAAATTGTGCTTAAAGAGGTAACTCAGACAATATTTTTGCTTTCCTACCTTCTTAAAATGATGAAAAGAAGAAAACGTTTTTGGGTCTTTTTGCCAGGTTAAAAAACACTGAGATGTTTGCTTTCCCTCAACTGAACTTGAGTCAGTGTGATGAATGTGCTTCAAACTCAGTGCTGTGTCTCACTTTGAGAAGAACCGGGTTTTATTGTTGCAAGGCATTCTTGTTTCATGATATTGACTTGCATGTTAGCACAAATAGTCGTAACTGAATAACAAGTAGTTATTTATGAAGTTACTTGTCTCTCACTCTTCCTCTGAAGTCACTTTTAATTGTAGGGGACAATAAAAAGAAACATTTTATCCTTTCTCAATTTCTAGTATGATAGATATAACACACTCTAAAGATCAAATATTTATACAATGTAAACGAGTTTGGGGGGTGGTCAACCTCTTCAGATGTTATATGATGTGTATTATGAAAACAATAACAAGTTATTTAACATTTATAATTATATATGCTGTGCTCAGTCATTCAGTCATGTCTGACTCTTTGTGACCCCATGGACTGTAGCTTTCCAGGCTCCTCTGTCCATGGGGATTCTCAAGGCAAGAATATTGGAGTGGATTGCCATGCCCTCCTCCAGGGGATCTTCCCAACCCAGGGATCAAACAAAGGTCTCCAATATTGCAGGTGGGTTTTTTACCATCTGAACCACCAGGGAAACTCAAGAATACTGGAGTGGGTAGCCTATCCCTTTTCCAGGGCATCTACCCAACCAAGGAATCAAATTGGGGTCTCCTGTGTTGCTGACAGATTCTTTACCAGTTGAGCTAGCAGGGAAGCCCTAAAATTAAGTATACACATATTATAAATACACATCTTGTAAGAGAATTCCAGAAAAAAATGCCTACTTCTGCTTCATTGACTATGCTAAAGCCTTTGACTGTGTGGATCACAACAAACTGTGGAAAATTCTTAGAGAGATGGGAATACCAGACTACCTTACCTGCCTCCTGAGAAATCTGTATGCAGGTCAAGAAGCATACAGCGAGAACTGGGAAGGGAGTACATCAGGGCTGTATATGTCACCCTGTTTATTTAACTTATATGCAGAGTACATCATGCAAAATGCTGGGCTGGATGAAACACAAGCTGGAATCAAGATTGCTGGGAGAAATATCAATAACCTCAGATATGCAGATGACACCACCCTTATGGCAGAAAGTGAAAAGGAACTAAAAAGCTCTTGATGAAAGTGAAAGAGGAGAGTGAAAAAGCTGGCTTAAATAAGATCATGGCATCTGGTCCCATCAGTTCAGTTCAGTTCAGTTCAGTCGCTCAGTCGTGTCTGACTCTTTGCGACCCCATGAATTGCAGCACGCCAGGCCTCCCTGTCCATCACCAACTCCCGGAGTTCACTCAAACTCACGTCCATCAAGTCAGTGATCCCATCCAGCCATTGTCCCCTTCTCCTCCTGTCCCCAACCCCTCCCAGCATCAAAGTCTTTTCCAATGAGTCAACTCTTCGCATGAGGTGGCCAAAGTATTGGAGTTTCAGCTTTAGCATCATTCCTTCCAAAGAACATCCAGGACTGATCTCCTTTGGAATGGACTGGTTGGATCTCCTTGCAGTCCAAGGGACTCTCAAGAGTCTTCTCCAGCACCACAGTTCCCAAGCATCAATTCTTTGGTGCTCAGCTTTCTTCACAGTCCAACTCTCACATCCATACATGACTACTGGAAAAACCATAGCCTTGACTAGATGGACCTTTGTTGGCAAAGTAATGTCTCTGCTTTTTACTATGCTATCTAGGTGGGTCATAACTTTCTGGCAAATAGACGGGGAAACAGTGAGGGACTTTATTTTTTGGAGCTCCAAAGTCACTGTGGATGGTGACTGTAGCCATGAGATTAAAAGACTGTGCTCCTGGGAAGAAGAGCTATGACCAACCTAGGCAGCATATTAAAAAGCAGAGACATTATTTTGCCAACAAAGGTCCATATGCTCAAAGGTATGGTTTTTCCAGTAGTCATGTATGGATGTGAGAGTTGGACCATAAAGAAAGCTAAGCGCCAAAGAGTCAGTGCTTTTGAACCCTTGGACTGCAAAGAGATCAAACCAGGCAATCCTATAGGAAATGAATCCTGAATATTCTTTGGAAGGACTGATGATGAAGCTGAAGTTCCAACACTTTGGCCACCTGATGCGAAGAACTGACTCATTAGAGAAGATCCTGATGCTGGGAAATATTGAAGGCAAGAGGAGAAGGGGATGACAGAGGGTGAGATGGTTGGATGGCATCACTAACTCAATGGACATGAGTTTGAGCAAGCTCTGGGAGTAGGTGTTGGACAGGGAAGCCTGGTGTGCTGTATTCCATGGGGTTGCAAAGAGTTCAACACAACTAATCAACTGAACTGAACTGATAAGTATGTATGCCCTCATATATTGAAATATGTACTAGATAGATAGACATAAATATGAGGACTTAATTTTTCCTTAATGTTAACAGGTCCAGCCAGTGAACAAGGGAGGTAACACACTGGTTTCTCTCTTCTCCTACTTCTCTGTAGAAGGAGTAACTGCAAAGCTGTATCCAAAAGTCTAAATGGAGTTTTAGTATTTATTGGGTCTAACTGAATCTGCTAGTTTAGCTTCTAAGGTCCCTGCACCATTTGGATTGTGGATGTTTGTAATGGAGTAATGGGTATCACACTTCATAATGCTATTGTGTATCTGCAGTATCAGAACCACTCCAGTGCTGGGGTGGGGAAGAAAATTCAATGACCCTGGCTTTGAAGATAAATGGAGCTGTCACCTTTTATCTTATATTAGTCAAACCAAACACCTCTTTTATGATATGGGCTCTGCTGATGGAACTTAACAGGTTTTTCTGCTCTTATTAGAAGTTTAAAAAGGAGTGTAGTTATGTGGGTTCATAGGTGATGACTATTTTTTACTTGGAAATACAAAGTCTAAAGTTTTCTAGGTAGTTTGAATGTCTTCTGCTTCCTGTAGGGGAAAAAGATTTGGAAACATCAACCAAACCTAATGGGTTTTTTGAGGCATGATTCACTAGATAATTAAGCAATTTCATTTACCCCTCATTACAGAGACCTCTAAATCACTTATTAGCCCATCTATTCATTAATTCTCCTACAAATATTACTGTGGGATGAACAAAAGATTTGTGTTACTTAAAGAAACATTTTCTGTTGTAAAAAAATTAACTTGAACCTTTAAGAAAACTCAGATATATACATAGTTGTTTTTTACTTTTAGAAGTTAGACTAAATCTGACAAGTATGGTTTTAACTGTGTTAGGTAAAGGATATGCGCCATGGGGATGTAATGACATCTACGCGTGCGTGCATGCTAAGTCTCTCAGCTGTGTCTGACTGTTTTCAACCCTATGGACTGTAACCTGCCAGGCTCCTCTGTTCATGGGGATTCTCCAGGCAAGAATACTGGAGTGGGTTGCCATTTCTTCCTCCAGGGGATCTTCCCAGGGATCAAACCCACATCTCTTATGTCTCCTGCATTGGTAGGTAGGTTATTTACCACAAGTACTGCCTGGGAAGCCCCAATGACAACTACAAGGAACATTTATAAATATGATTCCTCTTTTCTCCCATCCTACCCCAAATGAGAGTGTCAAATATAGTTTCAGTTCTTAACATAGTCAAACCATATAAAAACTAGGTTTTCATACTAAATACATCCAGGTAGCTTACAACCTAAGTTCACAGCCTAGCTGCCTGTGGATGGATTGCAAGATTTCTGAAACTTCAAATTGTCTGAGAAAGATTGTGTGATCGCCTATATATCCACTTTTATGAAAAAATTTATCAGTTCACCAAATGATTCTGTTATTTAAAAACAGTTATAATCACAGACACAATAGCAGATGAATCAAATCACAATGCCAATTCCCCACAGGAAGAAGAGACTGTCTTTCTAGAAAAAGACTCTTATAAGAGAAAAGAGCTAGGGAACTGGACCTATAGTGTATATCCGTGGAATGTATTCACTTGATGATAAACTTCGGTTTAGTGGATTTGTTGAATTATAAATTGCTAAATATTCACTTCTCTGAATCTTGGTGCCCCAGGTCTTGCTGAGTATGGAGATCCTGAAGTGCAGGGCCTTGCCTACAAAGGAGTCCCCAGAGAGATCAGCAACAGGAATCTCATTTTCCCGATGTGCTGACCACTCAACATTGGGCAACTCTAATGAAGCATCCCTCATGTGACAACCACCTCCTTTTCTGTTTCCTATGAAATCGTGATGAGAACAGAAGTTATCCTTCACATGGAATCACCCCCAATTTGTCAAAGTTCAGATTTTCTTAGCTGTGACATTTGTTAGTGAAATGCAAGTTTAGACTGCATGTCTGGCAGCCATCTGTGATTAGCTAATTGAATTGTTCCAAGGCACTTGTTGCCACCTTCAGCCGGATTTTCAGCTTGAATGACTGTGCCTCCCTTCGAGCTAGTCTTGACCTATAGTAGCTTCTATTAGTTTTGGAGGAAAAAAACACATGAGTGATTTGTCCACCCAATATGACAGTCATCTCCCTAACCTAAATCTTTTCTTTAAAACGGTATCTTAATAGTCACATTTGGTTAGTAATAGAAATATTGTTTATTGTTAGAGGCCTGAAGTAAGGTTATAAACATTTTCTTCAAATCCCTCTCTTCTCCCATCTTCTCTTTCTAGTGTTTCTCTCAGTAACTTTGGCTCTAATGGCAGAGCAAACCAAAGTACTACACAGCTATTACACTTGTCTTTTGCTTAATGAACTAAATGCTTTTTTCTTCCTGGATTAATGGACCATTTCATTTAGTCTGAACAGAATGGTAAACTCCGCCCCCATCTCACCAGGACATCCTGATCCCCCTCCCTCCAAGTCCCCTTACATCAGTTTTCTGAACGTCAGCTCTTCCCCTCTTTCACTGGTACCTTTGTCAAAGCAGGGAAGTGGAATTCACTTCATCTATCGAAACTGTGCATTGCCTCTTTTTCTCTTCTGCGCTTGTCACCTTTCAGTCAGTCAAAACACTGTTTTTCAAACTATAGGATGCGATCCATAAACAGGTCATGAAGTCAATTTAGAAGGTCATGACTAGCATTTTATAAATGAAAGAGAATTGCCTAGAGTAGAGTAGAAAATAGAGCACATGTATCGGTACAGCACAGCACAACCGCAAGGGAAACTTTCTCAGTTGAGAGAAAGAAAAAGGCTATGTACAGGGTCCCCAGGTAAAATAGCTTTCTTACCATTGGTCATGGTCAGAAGCATTTGAGAAACACTGAGCTTAAATTCTGGGACTAGGATACATTCCATAGAGAGGGATTTAACATTCTTAAATCTATCAGTGATTTGGGAGTTTAAGCATCTGCCTACAATGCAAGAGACCTGGGTTCAATCCCTGGGTTGGGAAGATCTCCTGGAGAAGGAAATGGCAACCCACTCCAGTATTCTTGCCTGGAAAATCCCATGGACAGAGGAACCTGGTAGGCTACAGTCCATGGGGTCGCAAAGAGTTGGACACAACTGAGCAACATTTACTTACTTTATTTACTATGCATAGGTAGTTTAGTTGCTAAGTTGTGTCTGACTCTTGTGACCCCATGGACTGTAGCCCACCAAGCTCCTCTGTCCATGGAATTCTCCAGGCAAGAATACCGGAGTGGATGGGTTGCCATTCCCTTCTCCAGGGGATCTTCCCAACCCAGTGATCGAACCTGGGTCTCCAGCATTGCAGGCAGATTTTTTTTTTTATAGCACTTTCATTCTCTCTTTATTGTTTTTTTTTTTTTTTAAAAACAAAACCAAAAGTCAACCTTGAAAACTTAACATGACTTTTCCAGACAAGATCCAGGCAGATTCTTAACCAACTGAGCCACCAGGGAAGCTGATCTCTTTTCAAATCTGGTGAAACAATGGCCCTTTTCCAGAAAAATGCACAGGAGCATAAGCTCAAAGAAAATTTACTGTTGCTAAGCAGGTGGGCAGAAATAAAATAGGAGTTTGGAATTAACAGACACACACTATTATATATAATACGGGTAAACAACAAGGCTTCCCTGGTGACTCAAATGGAAAAGAATCCACCTGCAACTCGGGAGACCTGGGTTCAATCCCTGCGTTGGGAAGAGCCCCTGGAGGAGGGCATGGCAACCCACTCCAGTTTTCTTGCCTGGATAATCCCACGGACAGAGGAGCCTGGGGTCATGAAGAGTCAGACACAACTGAGTGACTAAGCACAGCACAAACAAGGACCTACGTAAAGCATAGGGGACTATACTTAATACCTTGTGATAACCTATAATGGGAAAGAGTCAGAAATAGAATAGATATATAGGTACACATAAAAATCACTTTGTTGTAAACCTGAAACTAACAACAGTAAGTCAACCATACTTCAATTAAAAAAATGATAATAATAATGTTACTCGTAGAAGCTCAAGGGTTGCTGCCCTTATAATTACATGGAACATTCTCAATTCTTGAATGTTTTGTTTTACCCCAAACCTCTCATTTTAGTCCATACGTTCCCTTCATATGTGATTTTCTATGGCTGTCTCCACATCTTCTCTCCCTCTCATATTCTGAACCACCTGCTTGTTTCTTCAAACAAAAGAAATTTTCAAAGGCAACTCATCTGACTGAACCCTGGTACAATATCCCTCCCCGATTCTCTTTAAAAACCTGTCTTTCAGGTGTTGCTGACTTATCTAGAGAGAAGGGCATTTTCTGACCATCTTCTTCATTTGCCTTTCTTTCCTTCATCTTCAATTTGGGCTTCTGTCTATGTAGAATGAAGACCAACAGGGAATGAAACTTTGCACGCACTAGACACATTCTATAAATACTATTCCTATAAAGGGTAGTTATTTATTTTTTGAAACCAGCCATCCAATAATGTAGATATACATGATTACTGAACAGACACTCTGAAATTCCTAGGTGTTTGACAAAATGAAAACAGGTTGCACCAGTTCCTGAAATCCTAGCAATGGTTTAAAAACTGCATTTTCATGCAAACATAAATTACAAATGGAATTATGATAACTGATTACCCCCCTCCATGCACACAAATCATCTGTAATCCTGCCCTGGAGCGCTGTGGAGCTGGCTCATTGCATCTGCTCAGAGCATTTGTCAGTCTATTCAATCACAGCTATTTCCTGTGGCAAAGTGTACAGGGGCATTTAGAAAACCTGTATGTCTCTATTTCCCTAAATCTACTATTAGGGTGTAGAATCGTCAGGGCAGAGCACTGCTGCTTCACAATAGGAATAATCCTGAGTGTGTATCTTTATTTTATTCATCTTCAATTGCTGTTTGACAGAATTTCATGCTGCCAGATGATGTTACATTGACAGCCAAGAGATAATTTCCGTTTTTAATCCAGAGAACAAGAGCCACTTGGGAAGTGACTATAAATGTCCTCTGGGTGTCCCAGAGATATGCCTCATTCCCATGCTGGAAGGAACACACCTCTGGGAAGGAAACAACTTTGATCAGTAAGTCTCTTTGGAAAACATGAAGAGAAGGAGATGTCAGTGATTCCCTCATGAGTCATGGGGTCTGAGATAAACTGAGCCCTTCCATTTCCAAGTTAGCTTTTCAAGTGGTGGCAATGCTGTCATTACTCCCAGGCAATAGTTCTCAGTGAAGAACTGAAATGTTTCTGTAAAGTAATGTTTCCAAACATGTCTTTCATTTCTTTCAAGATCATCATGTAAATTGTGGGTGGAAAAAAAGGGCCTTTCTTGTGATGAAGGGGTCATCAGCTTTCTCAGTTCTAGCACGTCTTACCCGGCTACACCTGGTGGGTGTCCTGTTAAAGATGCTGGCTAAGCAGATTTGATGCTTCGCTTTTTAGAACTAGAGTGTTCTCAGGTTCATCCTCCAGACATCTCTCATTTACTTAAGGACGAAAGCTTTATCCTATAACCAAACCATGTTCCTGGGTCAGCCCTCCTGAGGACCCGGAAGATGTCTCACTGATTGTACAGAGAATATTTCTTTTCTTTTTTGTTTTTTGGACCATAGGGGGACACTTTCTTTTTCCTAGGAAGTAAATTGCTGGCTTTTCATTCATGCTTTCCCATTAATTAGTGGCCCATCACCTAAGCTACTAAAGTGCATAACATATAAACTATACATAAAAATCAGGCTTCCCAGGTGGCACAGTGGCAAAGAACCCACCTGCAATGCAGGAGACACAGGTTCGATTCCTGGTCCAGGAAGATCCCCTGGAGAAGGAAATGACAACCCACTCCAGCATTCTTGCCTGGAAATCCCCATGAACAGAGGAGCCTGGTGGGCTACAATCCATGGGGTCACAAAGAGTTGGACATGACTTAGCAACTCAGCAACAACAATATATATACGTACTCTAAGTCATGTATTACTAAATACATGTACACACAAGACTAAACCAGCAGTCCTTAACAGCCAGGGCACTTTTATATTTTTCTTTGTATACACACACGCACAAGTATTGTTGTTGTTGTTCACTCACTAAGTCATGTCCAACTCTTTGTGACCTCATGGACTGTAGCCCACCAGGCTCCTCTGTCCATGTGGTTCTCCAGGCAAGAATACTGGAGAGGATTGCTGTTTCCTTCTTCAGAGGATCACCTGACCCAGGGATCAAACTTGTCTCCTGCATTGGCAAGTGGATTCTTTACCTTGGAGCCACTAAGAACGTCCACATACATATATGCATATCTAATATATGCCATAAATATTTGCCATATATGCTGTGTATTAAATATACATATAGTTGTCATGTACAGAATATATATACATATATATGTGTAAATGTGAGTCTAGAGGTCTTCAAAGGCCAGGATTCCTTATTCATTCTTGTGTCCCAGTATTTAACACTGTGAATGACATACAAATAAAGTCAGTCAATAAGATCAATAAACACCTGATGAACTGAAAAAAGCCAAACTCTTCAGTTCAGTTCAGTCACTCAGTCGTGTCCCACTTTGTGACCCCATGGACTGCAGCATGCCAGGTCTCCTTATCCATCGCCAACTCCGGGAGTTTACTCAAACTCGTGTCTGTTGTGTCGGTGATGCCATCCAAACATCTCATCCTCTGTTGTTCCCTTTTCCTCCTGCCTTCACACTTTCCCAGCATCAGGGTCTTTGCCAAAGAGTCAGTTCTTCGCATCAGCTGGCCAAAGTATTGGAGTTTCAGCTTCAGCATCAGTCCTTGCAACGAATATTCAGGACTGATTTCCTTTAGGATGGACTGGTTGGATCTCTTTGCTGTCCAAGGGACTCTTAACAGTCTTCTCCAAAAGCATTAATTCTTCAGTGCTCAGCTTTCTTTACAGTCCAACTCTCACATCCATACATGACTACTGGAAAAAACATAGCCTGCCTAGATGGACCTTTGTTGGTAAAGTAATGTCTCTGCTTTTAAATATGCTGTCTAAGTTGGTCATAACTTTTCTTCCAAGGAGTAAGCGTCTTTTAAATTCATAGCTGCAGTCACCATCTGCAGTGATTTTGGAGCCTCCAAAAATAAACTCTGCCACTGTTTCCACTGTTTCCCCATCTATTTGCCATGAAGTGATGGGACCAGATGCCATGGGAGGTTTTCTGAATGTTGAGTTTTAAGCCAAATTTTTCACTCTGCTCTTTCACTTTCATCAAGAGGCTCTTTAGTTCTTCTTTGCTTTCTGCCCATAGTCAACTCACATTTCCACTAGTAGGTTTTTACTTATATGTCCAAGTGTCTTAGAACACTTTCTCCTGTCTGATGGATTAGAGCTCCTGATGGATAATGTTAATGTTCTTTGGTCAACTTGCTTAACTCTCCTGATCCCATGAACAGTGCTTGAGTATCAAACCAATTGTGTGATAATCTGGAATCTTTGCACAGTGACACTAAAGTTCACAGCCTCATTTGGGAGTGGTTTCCTTTCTTGCTCTGAAAAACAACAGCCTTTCTGACTTCCTTCAGTTCCCTTTAATGGGCTGAACTCCCCCCAGTTCCAGGCCTATTAATATATATTTTCTCTCTGGAAATACTCTTTTCCAGCTTCTTTGTTATCAAAGAGCTATTCACACTTTCTTTCAGGAGAAAGACCTCTTACATTATAGTTGCAAATTATTAACTATTTATTTTATATCTTACCCTTTGGAATCTATGTCCCTAGTTCATGTCCTGAAATAAAATTATGTGCTTAACTATTTACAGTAGCTAGTACATGGAAGCAACTTAGATATCCATGGACAGATGAATGGAAAAAGAAGTTGTGGTACATGTATACAATGGAATACTACTTAGCCATAAAAGGAACACATTTGGATCACTTCTAATGAGGTGGATGTACCTAGAGACCATTTTTCAGAGTGTAAGTAAATCAGAAAAACAAATATCATCTATTTACACATATATATGGAATCTAGAAAGATGGGACTGATGAACCTATTCACAGGGTAGCAATGGAGATGCAGACAGAGAGAACAGATTAGTGGACAAGGAGAGAGGAAGGAGAGGGCTGGAAGGAGAGGCTCTGTAATAACCTCGAGGAGGGGTGGTCAGAGGTGGAGGGGAGATTTAAGAGGGAGGGAACATATGTTCCCTGTGAACCTATGGTTAATTAACCAATAATTTATGGTTAACTCATGTTGATGTATGACAGAAATCAAACCAGTATTGTAAAGCAATTAATCAATTAAAAATAAATAAATATATAAAAATTATGTGCTTAAATATTTGTTGAGAAAATGTATCACCTAAAAAAAAAAAAAAAAAAAAGAAAAAGAAAGGCCCCAAATAACAGGCCAGTGGCAAGAGGACAGACTGACGGGTTATGGCCAGAAGGCAGGGGCCCAGATGGAGCGAGAAGGTCAGGGCCAAAAAGCAGTGTAGCAAGGATTCCAACCCTCCATCTCCCCAGCATAAATCCCCTGTTGGGAATCTTTCACCACCAGAGGTCTGTAAGTTCCTTCCTTGGAGAATTGGAAGGAAAGGGGACATGAGTGTGAGCAGGTGCCAGTAGGAGGTGAGAAAAGAAGCAAAATTCAGCCCTATAGCCAGTAAAGATCCCCTGGAGAAGGGAATGTCTACCGACTCCAGTATTCTTGCCTGGAGAATTTCATGGACAGAGGAGACTCGCAGCTACAGCTCATGCGGTGGCAGAGAGAGTCAGACAAGACTGAGCGACTAACACTTTCACTTTCAGAGCACTCCCACTAGGATTTCCTCCAAATAAACCCCAAGATTCTCCCCTCAGTCTCATTGTCTGTCCCTCTGGCTCCAAACAGGCCTGCAAGTGGGAGGGAATGGAACGGAATTGTCGGAAGGTGAGCTGTGGAACCTGACCTCCAGGGTGTGAATCCTGGTTCTGCCACCTACTAGCTGTGTGTTTGGGCATGTTATTTAATCTATTGTTCATAATAAAAAAAGGATAAAAACATTGTCTACCTCACAGGTTTCTGGGAGGGTTAAATGAGTCAGTTCAGGTAAAGCCCTTGGTGTTCAATGTGAGTTTTTTACTTTTTGAAGATCCTCAAGGGCAGTTTTTATATGCAGAAAAGATTGTTATGAAGTTGTATTGGGTTTAAAAGTTATAAATTTAAAAATTTAGTTTTCCTTAAATGTTCAAGTTTAATTTAGGAGTCTCATAATCATAAATCAAACAAATTTAATCAGCACTTTTAAATCCTGGTCTCACAATTTAAATATTTAGAAACTTTTAAATTTCATTAACAAACAGCATATTTAATAATGTTTAAAAGTTTTTCAATTCCATGTTAACTCCTAAATATTTATGCAATTCTGTAAGGTCTAACAAAATAAACTTAAAAATTTGGTAAACACTAATTTCCCTAACATGTTTTGACACTCTTTACAAGTATAGTAACAATTCAACCTAAAATCATAAATTCAAAGCAATGAGTTAAACATACATTTAAACTACAATCACATATTTGACATTAATTCTAAACCATTTATGTCATTCTAAACACTATCAGAGATCACTTTTTCAAGTATTGCTGAGAACCAACTCTTCAGCTTGTTAAAAATCTTAATAATTTGAGCTATGAATCAGGATGCAACTCTGATTGACAAGTTCAGACTGTTTGCATAGATGCTATGTCAAAGCCTTGAAAAGAGGTACTACACAACTTTTGCCCATTGGATTCAAGTTATATATTACCTAATTTTCAAATTACTTGAGTCAGTAATCCCTACTCAGGTGGTTATACCACTTGAGTGGATTACATCAATCTATTTACTGCTGATTCTCTTCTGAATTCTTATCACATTCTTTTCATCTGTCTGTACTAGGCTTTACATTTAAGCCACATCTAATTGGATTATGTGAGTCATAGGACTATTCTGGGGTCACAATTTTATAAAAGGCATAAGAAATACTCAAGGAATGAGAGGTGGTATTATTAGATTATCAATATTGCCATTTTCTTTTTTCTTGAAATTAGATTTATCTAGGCTTCCTTTGGTAACTCAGGTCTGTGCTATGCTATTCTTAGTTGCTCAGTTGTGTCTGACTGTGACCCCATGAACTGTGGACCGCCAGGCTCCTCTGTTCATGCGGATTCTCCAGGTAAGAATACTGGAGTGGGTTGCCATGCCCTCCTCCAGGGGATCTTCCCAACCCAGGGATTGAACCCAGGTCTCCTGCATTGCAGGAGGCTTCTTTACCAGCTAAGCTACCAAGGAAGCCCAGTAACCTAGGTTAGTGGTTCTCAAACTTTAGCATGGGATCAGAAGATCAGAGCCACCTAGAGGGCTTGTTAAACCATAAATTTTGGGGCTACACTCTCTTATCTCTCACTCAGGGTGTTTGGGGAAAGGACTGAGAGTGAGCATTTCTGATAAATTTCCAGGTGATGATGATACTGCTTGTCCAGGGGCCATACTGAGAATCACTGCCTTAGGTCATATCCAAGATAGTGACTCTTTCTATGTTTTTCCTACTTTATGCTCTACATCCCAGCTTTGTTGAAAAACAATTCAGTCACTAAGGTGTACTATGTGTCAGGAATTGTGCTAAATTCCAGAGATAAAACAATTACCTAGGCACAAATTCACACATTTTCATAGTACGCATAGCTAGAGATGACAAAGTGTTCCTAGAATTCACGGAAGGAACACTTTAACCCAGATTTGAGGAGATCACAAGAGTACAACATAAAAAGAAATGTTAAATTAAGATCTAAAAGAAGACTGAGATTTAGCAAATAGCAGATTGATAAGGACACAGGCAGGGAGGGGAAAAGGTAGGCATGGGGGTGGGTGGCAGGGACTGTTTTCCACAGAAAGCTCACAGCTGAGACAAAGCAAATGGACCAGATGCTCTGAGTCTTAACCCCAGAAGCAGAATTATTTTTAAAAGATTTTTAACATCATCATCTGTTTTAAAATTTGTGATGAAGATAAGCCTTACTAGAGAGTGAGGCGTATGGTGATGACATGATCTACAGGGTGTGGTGGCTGACCTAAAACAAACAGAACACCAGATATTTCTCCAGCAAAGATGGGTATATTTGGGATCTGCAGATAATGGAAATTCGGGGTCTGCAATCAGAGAGAGACAGGTGCAAGTCCCTGCAGAGCAAGGGAAGGAGCAGACTTTAATAGAGGGGAAAAGAAGTTGGGAGGGCTACAGCAATCAGAGTCCATGGCTTTTCACTGGCTGAAATCTTGCCAGGGAAGAACAGTCTTTCCTCTTGTTGGACTCCTACCATAGCAGGGACTGAGTGTCCTCTACTCTGGTTTTCCGACTCTGATTGAGGTTTCCGTTCATTAATTCTTTAATAAATTAAGAAATGGCCATGTCAGTCCAACATGGACAGATAGTACAGATGACAATAGATAATGACAGTAAACTCACTACAGACTGGTCATTGTGTCACACGAGTGTATGTTCCTCGGTTCTTTGTCTCATCACAACAAAGATTTGGAGTGACGGACATTAAAGCCCTCGGCGCGTCACAGCTCTCGGGTCTTGGACAAACTGTGCTACAGCTCTTAGGCAAATCAATGTTACAGCTCTATTTTATTTAGAAGATAGCAGGAGAGTGACAGAGAGAGAGAGAAAGAAAAGAGCACACGCATGTGGGAGACAGCGTCCGAGAGAAAGCGCTTTGGCTCCTCCTTTTATATGTTTTTTCCTCCACCTGGGCCTGCCCTATGCAAATTGGGCTTAGCCAGGAGTGCTGTTTGTTCTGTTTGTTCTGCCTGAAGTCTTCACTCTGGTCCTCGGACCTTCCTTGTCTTTTAGCCACCGCCATTTTGGACTCCTTTTCCTTGTTCTACTTACCTAACAATTGTTTCCAGGGATTTGCATACTTTGGTGAGCATAGTTCTGGGCACAGAACTATTCTGAATTTCCTAGCCTCCTTTCAGTTCACTATGTGAAGAATCTTAGCCAATATGATGTGGTTAGAAGGGATACATACTACTTCCCAAAACTTAGAAACCCTGGGTTAATAATGAAAAAAGTCTGCAACAGCCTGAATACCTAGATGATTGCTTGCTCCCTCCTGCCTATGAAAATTGAAAAAAGTGAAAGTGTTAGTCTCTCAGTCGTGTCTGAGTCTTTGGAACTGAGAGAGTCAATTCCTAGGCAGGTTGATAACAACTCTGGGGCTCCTGAGGGGGAGAAAGAGGTCTGGGGCTCTCGAAGTGGAGATAGGGGTCTGAAATTTTCAAGGAGGAAGAAAGGACAAACAGCTTTTTTTCCCCTCTACATTCCTTAGTCTTAGTCACATAAAGCTGGGTTTTTTTTTTTTCCTCTTTAAGCCCAGAACTGATGATTACACAACAAACAACTCAGTTTAAACTCTGTACTAAGGATTATAGAGGACATGTTTCTCCTTCCTGAAAATCTTCTGACTAATCCTGTTATCTTAAAATGTATATTATGGGAGTGGGTCTAGTAAGATCTTACAACATTGAGACATTATTTTGATTTATTGTAATAACCAATTAAAAAGTATATAATTCCCTTGCTAAGACTAGGGAAGGGGGCATTCTCTAGCCCCCTTCTGATGTCTATTTTGAAAGCTTTCTCTGTCTCTTTTCACTTTAATAAAACTCTGCTATACAAAAGCTCTTGAGTGATCAAACCTGGTCCCTGGTCCTGAAGTTAAATCTTCTTCTTCAGAGGTCACAAATCCAACACCGTTCACCATAAGCTATCAGGACCCCATGGACTATATAGCCCGCTAGGCTCCTCTGTCCATGGAATTCTCCTGGCAAGAATACTGGAGTGGGTTGCCATTTCCTTCTATAAGGATCTTCCTGACATTGTAGGCAGAGCTATTAGGGAAGCCCCTTCTGCCTACAGGTGCTAGAAATAAATTGTCATTGTCTTAAAAATTCCATAATTTGTCTATCATAGTACCTAGCATTACCATAACTAATAGAATGACTATGCTTTTTATTTGCTTTTTTTTTTTTTTAAGTAATGATCCTCTTTTAAAATTAAGGTCTAGAAAAATGTCTACTTCAGAATAGATCAGTCCAAAGATATGGAGAAGGAAATGGCAACCCACTCCAGTATTCTTGCCTGGAGAATCCCATGGATGGAGAAGCCTGGTAGGCTACAGTCCATGGGGTCGCTAAGAGTCTGACACAACTGAGTGACTTCATTTTCACTTTCATGTACTGGAGAAGGAAATGGCAACCCACTCCAGTATTCTTGCCTGGAGAATCCCAGGGATGGAGGAGCCTGGTGGGCTACTGTCTATGGGGTTGCACAGGGTTGAACATGACTGAAGTGACTTAGCAGCAGTAGCAGTCCCAAGATAATCCTAAATACTATAGTTAGAATGTCTAGGGTATTCACATTATAAAAATGGTTGTGGAGAAGTGTTCTCAAATGTGTTGCTATTGTTACCCTGCTTATTTAACTTATATGCAGAGTACATCATGAGAAACACTGGGCTGGAAGAAGCACAAGCTGGAATCAAGATTGCCAGGAGAAATATCAATAACCTCAGATATGCAGATGACACCACCCTTATGGCAGAAAGTGAAGAGGAACTAAAAAGCCTCTTGATGAAAGTGAAAGAGGAGAGTAAAAAAGTTGGCTTAAAGCTCAACAAAACGAAGATCATGGCATCTGGTCCCATCACTTCATGGGAAATATATGGGGAAACAGTGGAAACAGTGGCAGACTTTATTTTGGGGGGCTCCAAAATCACTGCAGATGGTGATTGCAGCCATGAAATTAAAAGACACTTACTCCTTGGAAGGAAAGTTATGACCAACCTAGATAGCATATTCAAAAGCAGAGACATTACTTTGCCAACAAAGGTCCATCTAGTCAAGGCTATGGTTTTTCCTGTGGTCATGTATGGATGTGAGAGTTGGACTGTGAAGAAAGCTGAGCACCGAAGAATTGATGCTTTTGAAGTGTGGTGTTGGAGAAGACTCTTGAGAGTCCCTTGGACTGCAAGGAGATCCAACCAGTCCATCCTAAAGGAGATCAGTCCTGGGTGTTCTTTGGAAGGAATAATGCTAAAGCTGAAACTCCAGTACTTTGGCCACCTCATGTGAAGAGTTGACTCATTAGAAAAGACTCTGATGCTGGGAGGATTGGGGGCAGGAGGAGAAGGGGATGACAGAGGATGAAATTGTTGGATGGCATTACCGACTCAATGGACATGGGTTTGGGTGGACTCCAGGAGTTGGTGATGGACAGGGAAGCCTGGCGTGCTGCGATTCATGGGGTTGCAAAGAGTCGGACACGACTGAGTGACTGAACTGACTGAATTGAATAACTGAATCATTTGTTTTAGTGTCTCTTTTGGCAGAACATAAATCTTATGTGCGCAGGTGGGACTGTTTATCTTATTTAAAGTGTCTGGCATAGTGGTTATCACATAGAAGTGATTAACAAGTATCTATGAAATGAATCAAGTATTGGATCAACAAGGTGGAGATGGAAGCAGGAGCCCAACCAATAAAGGTCTTATTAATGATATAAGAGAATTTGGACCTGATCCTGAGAGCAATGGGGAGCCATTGAAAGATTTAATAAAGGAAAGTGAGTAATCAGATTTTACCTTTGGACATTTTACCTTTTTGACATCATACTCAAAAAGTTATTCCACCTGAAAAAGGTGAAAATTGCAATAAGGAAGATCAGTTTGGAGGCTTTTATAATTTTGGTAAGAGATGACTGTGCTATAAATTAGTGGTCCTGTGAATGGAGGCAAGAAAATCCATTTGAGATATATCCAGAAGGAAGACCTGACAGAACTAGAAGATCCTCTAAAATTGAGAGGCTGAAAACTGAGCAGGACCATGTGGGGCTCCTGAGCATGGACGCACGTGTCCTCACTGTCTTGTGTGTGGAATACGGGCATTAGCCTCCATGACCTTCCTGGAATTCCAAAGGGCAGGTTCAAACAGTTGCTAATCAGGCAAGAGAGGGGATGTAGAGACAATGGAGGAGCAGCTAAGAAGTAACAGAGCAGGCTTGGGACAGGATCCAAGTTCTGCCTCTAGGAATACACATAACAATGTCTTTGAGCCCTGCTTCTCAGGTAGCACTAGTGGTAAAGAACCGGCCTGCTAATGCAAGAGACAGAAGAAATTTTGGTTCCATCCCTGCGTCAGGAAGATCCCCTGGAGGAGGCGCGACAATCCAATCCAGTATTCTTGCCTGGAGAAAGCCATGGTCAGAGGAGTCTGGTGGGCAACAGTCCAAAGAATCAAACAAGACTTTAGTGACTTAGCACACCTGCAGGCAGAGCTAAAACCCCCTATAAATGGAGGTGTTAACTACTTGAAGCATTCTTCCTTCCAAAGGAAAGCTCACAGTTTGATAACCTTCTGAACCACAAAAGCTCATCAGGAAAACCACAGGAGGCCAGAGAAAAGGAATGCTGGTCCTTCACACACCCTGATCCTTATCAGCAAGACTGCCCTTGAACCATTGCTATAAAACTCCTCACTAAACCTTTCAGGTTGGGACACACTGTTTTGAGGGCAGCACCCTGCTGTGTCCCCTTCACCCAGCAAAGCAGTGGAGCTATTCTTTTCTACTTCACCTAAAACTCTGGGATTTGATTCGGCACCAGTGCACAGAGGCTGAGTCTCCAAATCAGGGCTGGGCGCAGTAGAATAAGACAGTGGAAGGAGAGCAGGATTACTCTAGTCTGTGGTCAGAGTACGGGAGTCCAGTCATCTGAACCATAAAGAAGGCTGAGCGCCAACCAGTTGATGCTTTTGATTGTGGTGAAGACTCTTGAGAGTCCCTTGGACTATAGGGAAACCAAATTAGTTGATTCTAAAGGAAATCAACCCTGAATATTCATTGAAAGAGTGTTGCTGCAGCCGAAGCTCCAATACTTTGGCCCCCTGATGCTGGGATGCATCAGGGAGAAGGTAGATAGAAGGCAAAAGGAGAAGGGGAATGACAGAGGATGAGATGGTTAGACAGCATCACTGACTCAATGGACATGAATTTGAGCAAACTCTGGGAGATAGCTGGGCTTCCCTCATAGCTCAGTCGGTAAAGAATCTGCCTGCAGTGCAGGAGACGCGGGTTCGATTCCTGCATTGGGAAGATCCCCTGGAGAAGGCAATGGCAACCCATTACAGTATTCTTGAGAATCCCATGGACTGAGGAGCCTGGCAGGCTACAGTCTGCCAGGGGTCGCAAGAGTCAGACACGACTTAGCAACTAAACCACCTGGGAGATAGGGGAGGACAGAGGAGCCTGGCATGTTGTAGTCCATGAGGTCACAAAGAATCGGACATAACTTAGCGACTGAACCACCACCACCACCTCCATGGAGTGGTGCTGACATCACTAAGATGAGTTCAGGGAAAGGTAAAGAAGCTTTCAGAAGTCTTAGTTACCACAGGGAACAATGCTCTTCTACACTTCTCTACCCAAAGCTAATTGAACCCAGGGTCTCTTAACAACTGGTCCCCAGTGCTCATCATAGAGCTTGTGTCAGAGTAAGAACTCAAAACTGGAATGAAACAATGAATGAGTGAATGAATAAATGCATAAGTGAATGAATGAGTGAAACAAGAGTAATTTTGAAGGGCACAATATTGAAACCAACTAATTGCATTTGCTTTCATACTGTTTCTTCTTGAGATTTGCAGCATGCAGCTAGCACAGATGGCCTCGAGATTGCAATTCTCTTTACATATTTACTCTGCTCCCACTCGTTCTCACTCTCTCTCCACTCCCACCCTACCCCCTACCAGGAATGGTCATGAATCACAAATAACTCCACGATTCCCTGAAGCATCTGCCTCTGATCACAGTGTGAGGCCAGCAATCTTGTAATAGACTCCACAAGTGTTTTCCTTGGGTTAAAAAACTCATCAAAATTAATATTAAATTGAAAAGGGGACATTCACAGTGAGCTAGCTGTCTTGTGTAAGTGAAACATGCAGTCTGGCAAATAATGAGTTCTTTTTTCTAAACTATGTATAAAGAATGAAAAGGGGGTGAAAGGGATACCTGCCTATTCCCATCTATCAAATAAGGCCAATTTAATTTACCAATAGATATAAACTTGCCTGGTTTGTATGATGGACAATCCTCCTGTTGGGCTGCTCCCTGCAGGCCTGCAAGCTTTGTATTTGTCCAACCTCAAGACTGAAGAAAGAGCCCAGAGTCAGCGACGGAGACATCAGCGGTTTAATTGGTAGGGAGCTTACCCATCAGAAGCAAGGTCTGGGAGCGACACCCGCTCTGTGTGAGGAAGGGGGAGCAAGACACAGCAACAGTCTTCACTACCACAGAGAGGGAGGTTACCCGCTACGAAGGGAATGGACTTCAGGTGGGCTCACTGGTTACCAGGGAAACCAGCAGAGGAGCCCGCCCTTCACCATCCCTTTGAGAAGATATCTTGGTGGAGAGTTCTGATTTAAAGATTAGAACAGTCACCGAGTGGGGCCTGGGGCAGGTATGTAGGCATCTACAGATTAGGCTCTGATTAAGAGAGCAGCTGAGTCTTGTCAGTAGGGTTTAGGTGAAGCAGGCATGGGTCAAGTAGGGGATAGACAGAGAGCGAGAGAACAGCCATTTTGAGTGGACTGATCATACACCTCCAAACACGAATAGGTGTCAAAATGCAGAAAAGAGCTACAGACCCGAGTGGAATCATAGTGGTTACTGAGTTCAGTAGGAGTGGAGCCTGGAGTAAGGAAGAAAGCAAGACTGGACAGGGCTGGCGACACAGGCAACTCACACAATGAAAGCTCATGTAACGACCATCGTCATCCACTCAAAGCAGCTGCGCCCCTGCAACACTCGTGTCACCTGGGAGCTCGTCAGAAATGCACTCTCAGGCCCCTCCCCCACCAAGTCCTACTGAATCGGAGTCTGCAGTGCAACAAGATCCTCAGGTGACTCGTATGGACCTAACAGCTTCAGGGGCTTCGCTCTAAATCACAGCATTCCAAGGATCTACTGAGCTCAGACTGATTCACTTTAGGGTCACTTTAGAGTTTATTATCCAGATGGGGACATGTGTGAGTGTGAATAAGGGGTGTTAAAATAAGTGTAACTGTATATTTTAAAAATACTTAGCTATTAAGAAATAAGTTATTTTTATGTAGAAGTGGATCTATAAAATAGTTATAGCTATAGGCCATCTTTAAAAATAAATTCTTTCTAAAAAATAGAAATAAAACATATCAATGGATACTAAAGAAAAAATTCTTTATGTTGACCTGAATGTTAATATAAGTGCTAGGTTAAGAGTTTGCTATATTATCAATGTGAACCTAAGTTTAGTTTAAAATACATATATTACAGAAATACATATGTCTGTAATTATGTATTATAGGAATACATATTTCTTGAAGAGTCAGACATGATTTGGCGACTGAATAACAACAATTACAGAAATAGATATAGAAATGTGTACATATACTGGTTGCTATACATATATACAGGAGAAGGCAATGGCACCCCACTCCAGTACTCTTGCCTGGAAAATCCCATGGATGGAGGAGCCTGGAAGGCTGCAGTCCATGGGGTCGCTCAGAGTTGGACACAACTGGGCGGTTTCACTTTCACTTTTCACTTTCATGCATTGGAGAAGGAAATGGCAACCCACTCCAGTGTTCTTGCCTGGAGAATCCCAGGGACGGGGGAGCCTGGTGGGCTGCTGTCTATGGGGTCGCACAGAGTCAGACACGACTGAAGCTACTTAGCAGCAGCAGCATACATACATACATCCTAATTCTATTTGCTGAGACGATCTAAAAGCAGGGATGTTCAGTAGCAATAAACAAACCTAGGGTTAAGATCTAGGCTTCCAAATACCATCCTCCAATAGAAGGAATCTGGATCCTTTGGGGAAATAACTGACTCTGGGGCGAGGTTGAGGAAAATAGTAATATGATATGAGGTCAGTAGGAATGGGTTGTCAAATCAGGCATTCTGAGGCATGGAGTGTATTGTAGTGCCAAAAAGAATACATTTCTCTTGTTTTAAGTCACCTAGTCTGTGGTAATTGTTACAACAGTCATGAGAAATGAACTTTCTCACTTTTCCTTATCTCCAGAGAACATTTGAGCTAGACTTAAGTGTGTAAGAGAAAGGAAAAGTAGCTGGAATTTTAGCCGCTTGCCTGCTTGCCTTGTGTTTCCTTCTGCTTTAGTGGTAAAAGGAAAGTGATGAGGGGAGGGAACCTGAGAATAGGACTCAGGTCTCTGGCTCTTACCCATTAGCTTTGTGACTTTGGGTGTTTAAAATCTCTGACCCTTAGTTTTGCCTAAAAATGAGACGTTTCCACCTGATTAAAAGATTTTCAGATATTGCTTACAGATTCCATTATGACCAAATTTTTAGTTTTAATTTCAATGTTAAAAGTCATATGTTGAATTATTTGAAAATTATAGCAGTTTTAAACACTCAAATGGGTTACGTATCAGATAGCAACACTTTGAAGACTGACTGGGTAATAAATTCTGCTGCGAGCTTAGTTTATTTTGATACTGACCACAGAATACCACTTCTGATTCTGTCTACATTTAATTCAATGATTCTCATCTTGTGCTCAAGGGAGGAGAACATAGAATACCCTATGGTTGTTCTGCCAAAAGTCTTCAGAAATTCAGTCTCACTCTTAAGATATGCTGATAGAGTAGGTTTTCATATTGCATAGAAGATTTAACTACAGAACAACCTGGAGAACAAATATAAACCATCACACTTTCATCACCCTTTCCCCAGACCATTCAACTGGTGCTATTTTGACCTACATTTTGTTTTGTTGAACATGGGGCATTCTTATCAGTGAGCATTGAAGATCTTTGGTTTTTTCTGTGATTTGGTCTTCAAGTAATCCAGACCCAGACCCATCCTTCTCCACTCACCTGGTGTAGACTCTCACTACCCCCCTTTAGACCATCACTATGGCCTTCTAACTAATCTTCTTCTCTAGCAGCTAGGCCTCACACTCACTCAACCACATTCCTAAACTCCATTTTCATTTCATGATTCTAATAAGCAAGGTACAGGGTTAGCCCATGAACCTCAGCCTGGCATTTAAGGTCATGTGACACCAGATTCCTATTTATACCTTTATTTTCTTTAATTTTCCAAGCTGAACCCTCTTCTTCAAAAAAAATTTCATTCATTCTTCACCCTCACATACTACTTTCATGCTATCATTTATAATGGTCTCTACATGTACAAATGAGGGACATGAAAAGGCTTTTATGTGCAGGAGGGCCTCACAGGGTCCTGGGTTTGGTTGCTCAGTTGTGTCTGACTCTTTGCAACCCTATGGACTATAGCCTGCCGGGCTCCTCCTCTGACCATGGGATTTCCTGGGCAAGAATACTGGAGTGGGTTGCCATTTCCATCTCCAGGGGATCTTCTAGACTTAGGGATCAAACTGACATGTCTTGTGTCTCCTACATTGTAGGGGGATTCTTTCCCTCAGACAGTAAAAAATCCATCTGTAATGCAGGAGACCTAGGTTCAATCCCTAGGTTGGGAAGATTCTCTGGAGAAGGGAATGGCTACTCACTCCAGTATTCTTGCCTGGAGAATTCCATGAACACAAATGCCTGGAGGGGTCGCAAAGAGCTGGACACGACTGAGCGACTTTTACTTTCACATGTACAAATACGTTTATCTTCCTCTGTACTCTGCAGGGTCTGGTTCTGGTCCAAATGAAACTATTTTAGCCAATGTTATTTCCTTCTGTGAATGGCTATTAGAAGTTATTTTCAACTATACAAATAGTACTTAAACTATTCTTTTGGATATAGTGCACAGGTATTACAGGGCTCCCAAAATGACATGTAGCTTTCCTTACCATTTCACCCACCTTTTTAGATCCTACCCTATCCAGAGAGTCTTCCCCAACTTTCCTGTATCGGTTTCCCTTTTTCTTTTTGTCTTTCTATGCCCCTTAATCTCCCTCAGTCTTCATACCCTGCCCTAGTTTACCATTTAGTATCTCCCAACACTCTAACATATTAGAAGCATTTGGAAAGAACTTTAAAAGATTCCCACATGAAAAGATGCTCAACATCATTCATTATCAGAGAAATGTAAATCAAAACCACAATGAGGTACCATTTCACACCAGTCAGAATGGCTGCGATCCAAAAGTCTACAAGCAATAAATGCTGGAAAGGGTGTGGAGAAAAGGGAACCCTCTTACACTGTTGGTGGGAATGCAAACTAGTACAGCCACTATGGAGAAGAGCACGGAGATTCCTTAAAAAACTGGAAATAGAACTGCCTTATGATCCAGCAATCCCCCTACTGGGCATACACACTGAGGAAACCAGAATTGAAAGAGACATGTGTACCCCAATGTTCATCACAGCACTGTTTATAATAGCCAGGACATGGAAGCAACCTAGATGTCCATCAGCAGATAAATGGATAAGAAAGCTGTGGTACATATACACAATGGAGTATTACTCAGCCATTAAAAAGAATACATTTGAATCAGTTCTAATGAGGTGGATGAAACTGGAGCCTATTTTACAGAGTGAAGTAAGCCAGAAAGAAAAACACCAGTACAGTATACTAATGCATATAGATGGAATTTAGAAAGATGGTAACAATAATTCTGTATACGAGACAGCAAAAGAGACACAGATGTATAGATCAGTCTTTTGGTCTCTGTGGGAGAGGGAGAGGGTGGGATGATTTGGGAGAATGGCACTGAAACATGTATAATATCATATATGAAACGAGTCACCAGTCCAGGTTCGATGCATGATACTGGATGCTTGGGGCTGGTGCACTGGGACAACCCAGAGGAATGGTATGGGGAGGAAGGAGGTAGGAGGGTTCAGGATGGGGAACACATGTATACCTGTGGTGGATTCATTTTGATATATGGCAAAACCAATACAATATTGTAAAGTTAAAAAATAAAAAAAATTAAATTAAATTAAAAAAAAATAAATAAAATCTTCCAAGGAGAAAAAAATATATAAATAAAAGATTCCCAAGACCTACAGACAGGATTTTTTAAAAATTGATACAGTATGTAACCCAATGTACCAAAAAAAAAAAAAAAAAATATATATATATATATATATATATATGTTGGCATTTTAAAGATGTTCCCTAAGTGATTCAAATGAAGGAATAGTGTTGGAAAACACTAACCTGAGCCAGATGACAAACTCCTTTAGAGAAGCCACCGCGTAACATACCTCTTTAGCTTTATGCCCAAAATAGTGGATACAGTCCAATGTGATCAATAAAGATATGTTGGTTGGCTTTCTTTTCTTTTTAAAAAAGGAAAAGGAAGAGACTGGGGAAGGAAGACCCCTTTGGCTTCATCCTCAAAACAGTGGATACAGTCCTAGTCATGATCAATAAAAATATGTTGCCTGGCAGACTTTCTTTTCTTTTAAAGGAAAAAAAAAAAAAGGAAAAGGAAGAGATTGGGGAAGTAAGTCCTGTTAAGAATGCCCAGCCCTGCTGGTTTCCACCTGAGAGCCCAGCAGGTCTTCACGGCCAGTCCTGTGGTTCCCGAGGAACATGATACTACTAAAAGTAGATTCCTGCAAAACTCTACTAAGAATGTCAGTTTGGTTCACCTCACTGTCTAGTCACTGACTAAAACGGAAAACATCAGCTAAGATCAAGATTTTACATTTGAAAACAGTTATTCTCAACAAGCAACTGAAGAAAAGTTCTTGACCACACAATATATTTTTTACTGTTTTGTCACAGTATTTATAAGCTATGTTTGGAACTAGTACCTTATGTTCATTATGCTACCAAATTCAATAAGGAGGAAGAACAGTGCATCACAACCTACCTGCCAGCAGTGAGTCCTAGCCACAGGTGAGGCAACTGCCTTTCCAGCTGGGGAAGTTTCCCAAACTGTGGTAGACTGCATCTGTCTTGATGTGTGACCGGTGCCATCTTGCTTCCTGAATCACATCTCAGCATCTCTGGATGGCCCATCAGATCTGCCATCATCTAACCAACATTATCTGCTCTTCATTCCCCCTCAACATGCAAACCCTTGGAATGAATAAATGAGAGGTGTGAAAACTAGGGTCTTGTACAAATTGCCAGCATGAAACCCAGGCATCTTTACTCATGAGTCACTTTACCATACCACTTTGCTGCTGCTCAAAAGACAAACGTCTCTCTCTGGCAAACTCCATCTAAAAGTTGGGTGCATGTAACCAACTTTGGTGCCAATTCTTCCGGTAGATTTTGTAAGCCTTTCAGACATTTATGAAATCAGTCTTTTTCTGTGCTACAGTTGGTAGGGGGTAGGGGGTGGAGGGGTAGAGAACACAAAGACAGTGCTTCTTATATATATTTATAATGAAGAACTTTTCTAGTTCCAGAACCTGGAGTCTCCAGTTCATTTTAATATAATAAGTTTTATATTAACTAGGTGCATAAAAAGGACAACCTCTTCCTGTACTGGTTTGTCATCATGTTACATTTATCCAGTACTGTTTTGAACCTACTCATATTACAAAGAACAGGTATATAGGGTTTCCCTTGTATTTTAAAGAAAAAAAGTATGCCAAACTTCTCCAACAATCTGGAATTTTATTCCATTCATATACATGCATAGTAACAACATTTGTTGAGAAATTATTTCTATCAGAAGTAGAACATTATCTTTGTGATCACCAGGTGCAGTATTGCTACTCTTATATTTAAATAGATCTTATATATGAATTAAATTCATACTTGCAGCATTGAGTTTAGGGTTTTGATTTAGACTGTGCCTTTCAAAAGATAAAACCGATTAATACTACTTCATTACTTACAATACTGCTTCCAGTAATTTTGTTCATTCTTACAAAGTATTGCATTTAACAGCAAAGGTTTAAAAATTGAGACAGAGCTGCATCAGCGAAAGAAAATACAAGTACTATACAAGAAAAAAATCGCCATCTTCATTTAACATACATGTTTAAGATTAAGAAAATGGACGGAAACGTACGGCTACATACAAATGCAAAGCCTAGTGACTAAGAGACTGTATCTGCTAAAATATAAAGTGCAAACGGAGCCTGATTATCCAAGAATTGAAATCTTAAGGCGAACTTATAGCACGTGTACTTAGAACATCTTTGCAAGTTATATTTTAGCATATACATGTATCTGCAACAGCATATAAGAAGAAATCAAGATACACAAGTGCTTTGGAAGCTATTTCTAAAATGCTTTTCTGTATTGTTTGTGACTATTTTCTTCAAAAGCTACTTACAGTGCAAACCATATGTGCTACACAATAACTATACAATAACATTACAAATGACTTTAATATAAAGTTTTTAAATAAAAAATAACATAACCACAGCTATGAATACTGCTGGTAAAATAAATTAAATTTTTTTTTTTTTTTTTGGAAAATGGCACCAATAATACACTTTACTAATGGACTGTAATGAAATTACACCTTAAGTCTTCAACTCAGCCATAATGAATTATCTCCTGATCGCCCAGATGTAATTCAAATAGCTTTTTTTTTTTTTTTTTTTGTACTGGGTAGAACAACATACTAAACACTGGTACCAAAGGTGACTGATGTCCATTGATTTAGTGATTTCATTTGACGTGTTCCGCGGCATGTGATGAGCAATAAAACTTTTTGTGAGTTATAAAGTTTGAGAGGTTGTTGAACTGGATGTCACAGAGCCGGCAGTATTTCCCACTGGTGGGCGCCTGGGTGGAGCCATTCACACTTTTTGCTATACTAGACAACTGGTCCTCTGCGGAGGGAATGCCTGGGGAGACGTTCTCGTTCGTGGTTAAGGGGTTCTCGGAGACCCAGGAGGGAGACTTGTGGCCGTCTTCACGCTGAGGGTTCTGGGCAATGTTCTCTTGCTGGGGGTTGGCGGCAGGGCGCTCTTCTTGCTTCAGTCCACCGTTCACGATGACCATGCCTCGATTTTTGGGCAACAAGGGCAGGGAATCTTTCTTCGGCACAGCGCACCCATTGGAAGAAGCCTGGCTTTTGGGAGATTCATTTTCCGCGTTTGTGCTTTGCTCCACGTCAGCGTTATGGATGACCAGAGAACCGGAAATGTAATCACTTGGCTTGATTCCATAGTACGGAGAAAGCTGGTCGGCTCCTTTTGCCTTCTTTATTGCTCCAGGGTACAGGCATTGGGGAAGAAACAAATGTTTGTTTTCTTCTTTTGTTGCGATGAGCTGAGCGGCTTCGCTGAAGACTTTCAGGCCCTGCAGCGTCGCTAAGTGGGATGAGAATAAGTTTCCATTGGGGGAGGGCTGCTTCAGATTGCCATTTTTCTCACATTTTATGATGCTTCTTTCATAGCTGACATCGGGGCTGCTTCGTTCGCTTTCTGGATTCGGAAACACTTTGCTGTCGAGCGGAGCCAGGTCGTTCCGCTGATGCGCAGTGACCGGGCAGAAGTTTTGCTTGTGGGCCAGGTAGTTTTCCACCTTGTTGAAACTGATCTTGCACACGGTGCACTCGTGGTAGTCCAGCAGCCTTTTGGGAGACGCGGTCGTCCGCTCAGACTGGGATAAACACTTTTTGCTGAGATCGATGGGGACATCCATCTCCAGGCAGGAGACGCTGGAATGAGCAGTGTCACATTTAGAAACCGGGACACACTTGTTCATGGCCAGGGAGGTTTCCAAGTGCTTTGAGACAATTCCGGGAAAGAGTTCGCATCTTGGATGGTAGCATTCGCCCAGCCCTTCCGTGGCTTCTTGGGTGGAGGTACAGGGATTGCTGAGGTTGGCTACATCAAGAAAGCGCTGCTGGACCAGCTGGGGCCTTTGATCCTGTTCGGGCAGGCACATCTCATACATCTTCCTGCGCTTGCGCGTGCGCATGGTTCTCTGCATGGCAGGCACTTTGTTGGAAGCCGACCTCTTGAGCGGAGGGTCGTGGCGTGTCGCACAATAATACTGTTTGTGGACCATGTAGGTTTCGTGCCGGCTGAAAGTAATGTTGCAAGCTTCACAGGTAGTCTTATTTGGGTCACTTTCCCCATCCACTAAGGGGACGCTGGGGTTTTTGACATCAACAGGTTTCCCATTAATTTTATCATCATTGCTATTGGGGGTGGAGAGCTTCTTAGCTTGCGTGGAAAAGTCCTTGTCGTGGCCCTTCCCGTTTGGCCCAATTAAATCTAAAACGGCGGAAGAATTGATGCAGGGTGTTTGAAGAAGTGGATTCTCGGGATCGGCAGAGTGAGCGGCTGGATTGAGAAGATTGATGGAGGGCTGACCCGTGTTGGGACTCACAGCCTCCTGCATCTTTTCTGAAACCCCAGGGAACTCAGGGGACTTGGCCATCTGCTGCCATCGGCTGCTGCAGTAATGTTTTTTGTGCACTAGATAATTATCCAAGTTATTGAAGGTTATGTTGCACTCAAAACAGGTAGCCCCCTTGGGCATCAGAGGGCTGTAAATGACAGGAGGGTAGCTACTACTTCCGTGCCTCAGTCGCCGGTGTACCAGTTCAGACATCTTGGCTAAGATCTCTGAAGCTTGAGGGACCATTGTAATATCTTGGGGAAAAGCAAACTGAGATAGAAAGGGTCCCACGGGGAAAGAAGGCCCAATATTAGGCTGAACTGGAGATGAGGCGAGTCTTGGACTAGAGGGCTCAGACTTTATTTTCGTGTAAGAAAAGCTTTGTTTATTGGTTGTAGGCTGAATTTCGGGTCTCTGGTTAGTGAGAAAGAGCTGAGTCTTTTTCTCACACTTGTCCAGCTCCGTGTCAGAGCTCGCATCTTTAGTCTGCATGGCCTTTTGGCTCTGGGGGAGCTCACTTCTGGTCAGCAAGTCTGTGGCTGGCTGTAAGCTGTCTTCGGTTCCACTTGGAGAGTGTTCCATGTCACTTTCTCGGGGCAGTTTGCTGCCAGGGACATGGAGCTCCTGGTGCTGCAGTAACTCCCTCTGAGTCTGGAAGCCAAAGTGGCAGTGATTGCATCGGAAGGCAGCTTGAGTGAGATGGGAGAACAGGTGTTGGTGAAAGTTGATCACAGAATCAGCAGTGTAGCTACAGACGGTGCATTTTAGACTAGCACCAGGGGAGAGGAATTCTTCCATTTTCACTCCTGGAGAAACATACAAAATCAGAATACTGAGAACCACACATTTTGGTTTGCTGGTGATATGAACCATTACTAATGACCTCATGTCTTCAACACAGCAGAAATGAACTGAAATCTTGCAGAATCTCATTTGAGATATTAACTTTTTTCCTATGATACCTTTCACCATATGTGATAATAATAAACTGTAGTTAATACTTTCTAAAGCATTTTCATGAGTATTATCACATTGTAGTGGGATGGGCATTGCTGTTTTAATTTTACAGGTCAGAAAACAAATTCAAGGAGGCTAAAGGAATTGATTATGGTAATAAATCTCAATAATCATCTAATAAATTCAGTGATGAAGCCATGCCCAGACCTCAGATTTTATGATTTCTAATCCAATAAGTCTTCTTACCAAACCACTGTGCTCTACAGTAGGAAGAGGCAGGCATTTATCAGAGATAATTTTGACAACCTGTGTGCAAACTAAATAACTTAGTGCACTTAATGTGCTAGAATTAGGTCTTTATACAACAGAATCCAAATAGAAATCATTTTGTAAAGTAATTAATAACATCCTAATTTATCTTTGGTAAAAATTTAGAATTTCATGTTTTGCTTAATATGGGTTATCTTTATCCAGGGCTGGTATTCAGCTGATATTTACTAGTATGTTCAACTATATTAGTATACTAATATAGTCGTTTCAGACTGACATTTGTGCTGATTGATCATGGCCTGTTTCTGGTCAGTTATTAAATATTTTGAATATCACCACTGACTGGTGGATAAGTCTCAATGCAATATTGTGATTTACAGGAAATGTATATTTGGTCACTCACATGAGGAAAATCTATTTCTCCTATGCATCTGGTCTTTATCCTTGGTTCCTGGCTCAAGGCTTCTAAAACTGTTGGAATGTCTTGCGATAAATATGTCTTTATGTTAATGAGGTGACTTTTGTAAAGCACTCAGGTAACCTAAGGATGGAGACTGGTTGCCAGAAGAACTAACCCTGTGAGTAAAGGGTTAGAACTTACGCTGCCTTCCACTTCTGGGAAGAAGGGCTGGAGATTAAGTTCAATTGCCAATGGCCAATAACTTAATCAATCATGCCTATGTAATGAAGCCTCCTTGCCCATTCCCAAACCTAGCCCTATTCATCTCATCCATCTGGCTGTTCCTGAGTTATATCCTTTTAAAATAAACTAATAATCTAGTGAGTTAATGTGTTATCTGAGTTCTGTGAATCACTCTAGCAAATCAATCAAACCGAGGGGGTACTGTGGCAATCTCTGATTTACAGCTAGTTGGTCAGGAGCACAGTAGACTGGTCTGAATTGGAATGAGAGTGAGGGAGGTCCCTCTTGTAGAACTGTCCCCTTAATCTGTGGAATTCAATGCTGTTTCTTGGTAGCTTCAGAACTGAGTGGAGTTGAATTGCAGGACACCCAGTTGGTGTCTAAAGAATTACTTGGGGGGCAGGGGGCGGGGGGAACCATTCCCCTATGAATTGGAATTGGGAGCTAGATACTTTTATTCACTAAGGTCAACTCCTGTCCCATTTGTTCTCATATGGTTAAGTCAGGCTTGCTTCCTCTTCTCTGCACTCTAGACTAAAATGAGAAATACCTTCTATATTCATAAAATAAAAATATGGCAACAGCACCCAGTCCTACAGTGATAAAAGAGGACTTCTTTTATTTTTCTCCTTAGCTAATCCAGGACTCATTTTTCTACTGAGCTGGAAAAATCTCTCTCTTATTTTTGTTTTGTGCATGACTTTACACTCACTGTGTGAGACAACCAACCTGTTTCTGCTTCCCCTGGTTTATCACCTACATAAAGACAGCTCATTTGTAGGGAAAAGGTAGAGAATGAGTAAAAAGAAAATTGCCTATTTTTATGGGTACAAAGACAAAAGCTTGCACAGTACTAGAGTATTGTAGGTTGGAGTTAGTTTTTTTTTTTTTTTTTAACTGAGCACCTATTTTAATTTTTAATTATTCAACCCAAGCAAAAACAGTGAAGGAAGTCAGCCAGGGGTGTCTAACAAGTTTTGTATTCTAGGTGCTGAAGAACTGTGATTCCCAAAACTTGGTTTGCCCTATCCAAAAATGTTCGAAAAAAATACCTAAAATTAATGTAATTATGTACATTTGGTTCACTTTAATTATTTTTAAAATATAGGAATTAGAATACTATGAGGTGATACTGATGATGACTGGGCATACAATTCCAAAATAAATGGGAATAGTAAAAAAGAGGGGATATGTGAATACATACAGCTGAGTAGACACACAACATTGTAAAGCATATATACTCCAATAAAAAGTAATTTAAAAAAATGGGAACAGTTGCCACCTTGCTGTTAAGGGAAGGCTTTAAAAAAAGACGACTTGTTTTTCAGGCTAATTTTTCCTAAGAAGTTTTAACACATAGCACTAAAAGTGTTTTTATGTCAAAAATTCAACTGTGTTGTTATCATGCACACTCTAGAAGTCAGGAACCTTTTACAGATCCGTATTTAAAAGTTAATTTCTCTCAAATGGGATTTTAATTGGATCTTTCAAAATAAAAGCTTTATTTCCATTCAGCAATAATGGAATTTTTGGAAATTCCATTGGAATTTTATGGGAAAAGCAATTTTACTTTTTATGTAAAATATGTAAAAATACAAGTATTTTTTATGTACCTACTATTTAGTCCCTGCTGTGTTGGAAACAGTGCATGGTAAGTTTGCAAAGATCACCTGGCACAGAAATGAATGAATATTGATGACAATATACAAAGGGTATTGCGATTTCTAAAACTGATGCTATTTGACTTTAGTTGGAAAAAAAACTATAGAGTGCTTTGGCCTGTAAGCTGAGCACTGTAAGTCGTTAGAAAAGAATTCAGACCCAAGTCCTTTGAACAGAATATACTGATTGTACATGACAAAAGGTAATAACTATCTGGTTCAGCAAGTTTAATTTTGATTTTATAGGCAGGAAGAGACGTATGAATGAATGTACGCACAATATGTACGAATGTACATGTGTATGTATGTAGAGAAAGAACAGGTCTCCTGGAGCAGAAGAAACAAGGGAGGCACTTACCACTGTGTGAGTTCAGGTGCATTTCTAGAGCTCGGGCATTTGAAAAGCTCTTGGTGCATTGTGGGAAGGGACACAGGCTGGAAATCTGAGGAGCAGTGTCCTCATTTTCCTCTGACACTGGTGCAGCTTCTCTTTGCCTTCCACTGCAATAGTACATCAGATGGGCTTGCAGATTCCGCTCACTGCGATACCAGATGCCACAGGACTTGCAAGGGAATATATCCTCTGCAAGCAGAAACACAGGGACACGTTAGCTGCTGCCCACTTAGAGCCATTCATGGGTAAACAGCATTTGGTTCAGTTTTTTTGAGTCTGCTCTCTGGTTCTGAATTAGGTAATCAGACAGTGGCTAGTGAATTGTTGGTGTTGTTCCACTGTACAGGACTGAGCTTATAAAGGAATGTTACATTCAATGCAATTTACTTTCACACAGACTCTTTAAAAAGTGGTGCTGTAGGAGACTCCCAACATAAAGCACAAGAGGTTGATCCTAAATTGTTTATATTGTATTTATGGTTTAGAAAAGTAGGCGTTTAGAAAATAGCAGTATGAAATGTTTTATCTGCTTGATTAAAAGGTAAAGGATCTAATGGCTGCTGCAGTGAAGTCAACTCCTGACATCACTTATTCATTTAATAAATTAATTACAGAGTGCCTCCTAAGTGCCTGATTTATGCTGAGTTGGCTGTAAAACAAAATGAGAAACAAAACAGCTGTTCTTAAGGAGCTTAGATAGCTTGGGACTGGTTAACAGGTGGTTAGATCATTATATAAGAATGTGATGACTGCTCTGATGGAGGTATCTGAGGGGTGTTTTAGGGCATGGAAAAGAGATACAAGTCTGGGAGAGAACTGGAGGGAGGATGAGGTGAGAGAAGGATTTAGAGGGGAGACGATGACATGCCTTAGCTGCATTGTGAAAGATGAAATTAATCTAGTCAGGTGGAGAAGGGGATTGTATTCTTGTAGTCAAGAGATCATTCATGGGAGTCTACGAAGGACTGGGTGGAGGCTGAGAGGCTATTATGTAATCTCAGGCAAAGAGCTGGAAGAGATGAGGCTGCAGAAGGCAGGGACAGACTACCAAAGACCATGGATACTTTTATTTTGGTGGGCGGGGGGGGGGCTCGCTGCATGTCATGAAGGATCTTAGTTCTCTGACCAGGGGTTGAACCTGTGCCCTTGGCAGGAGTCCTGACCACTGAACCACCAGGGAATTCCCCACTGTAGGGCTTTTAAAGCTCAGGTTTCTATCTCAATGAGTATGGAAAGTTATTGAATCATTTTAAATAACAGATTGACAGAAACCGCTATGATATAATGCTCACTGTGGAGCAGAATTTGAAGGTAGCAACTTTGGAAGGAAGACTTTTATGATAATTGAAGTAATCTAAGTGATCTATGTTACAGTTTGAATTGTAACTAATAGCCATATAGTTTTTGTTAAGTTCAGTTCAGTTCAGTCCCTCAGTAGTGTCCGACTCTTTGGGACCCCATGAATTGCAGCACGCCAGGCCTCCCTGTCCATCACCAACTCCCGGAGTTCACTCAAACTCACGTCCATCGAGTCGGTGATGCCATCCAGCCATCTCATCCTCTGTCATCCCCTTTTCCTCCTGCCCCCAATACCTCCCAGCATCAGAGTCTTTTCCAATGAGTCAACTCTTCACATGAGGTGACCAAAGTACTGGAGTTTCAGCTTTAGCATCATTCCTTCCAAAGAACACCCAGGGCTGAGCTCCTTTAGAATGGACTGGTTGGATCTCCTTGCAGTCCAAGGGACTCTCAAGAGTCTTTTCCAACACCACACTTCAAAAGCATCAATTCTTCGGCGCTCAGCCTTCTTCACAATCCAACTCTCACATCCATACATGACCACAGGAAAAACCATAGCCTTGACTAGACGGACCTTTGTTGGCAAAGTAATGTCTCTGCTTTTGAATATGCCATCTAGGTTGGTCATAACTTTCCTTCCAAGGAGTAAGCTTCTTTTAATTTCATGGCTGCAGTCACCATCTGCAGTAATTTTGGAGCCCAAAAAGATAAAGTCTGACACTGTTTCCCCATCTATTTGCCATGAAGTGATGGGACCAGATGCCATGATCTTCGTTTTCTGAATGTTGAGCTTTAAGCCAACTTTTTCACTCTCCTCTTTCACTTTCATCAAGAGGCTCTTTAGTTCCTCTTCACTTTCTGCCATAAGGGTGGTGTCATCTGCCTATCTGAGGTTATTGATATTTCTCCCAGCAATCTTGATTCCAGCCTGTGTTTCTTCCAGTCCAGCGTTTCTCATGATGTACTCTGCATATAAGTTAAATAAGCAGGGTGACAATATACAGCCTGGACGTACTCCTTTTCCTATTTGGAACCAGTCTGTTGTTCCATGTCCAGTTCTAACTGTTGCTTCCTGACCTGCATACAGGTTTCTCAAGAGGCAGGTCAGGTGGTCTGGTATTCCCATCTCTCAGAATTTTCCACAGTTTCTTGTGAGCCACACAGTCAAAAGCTTTGGCATAGTCAATAAAGCAGAAATAGATGTTTTCCTGGAACTCTCTTGCCTTTTCCATGATCCAGCGGATGTTGGTAATTTGATCTCTGGTTCCTCTGCCTTTTCTAAAACCAGCTTGAAGTTCACGGTTCACATATTGCTGAAGCCTGGCTTAGAGAATTTTGAGCATTACTTTACTAGTGTGTGAGATGAGTGCAAATGTGCAGTAGTTTGAGCATTCTTTGGCATTGCCTTTCTTTGGGATTGGAATGAAAACTGACCCTTTCCAGTCCTGTGGCCACTGCTGAGTTTTCCAAATTTGCTGGCATATTGAGTGCAGCACTTTCACAGCATCATCTTTCAGGATTTGAAATAGCTCAACTGGAATTCCATCACCTCGTGCTATAATATGTATGATATGTATTTCTCATGGATTCATTCATGGAAAATTTCTGTGTGTGTTTTCACCCCCATTTATTAATAGGTAAAGAATGTGAGGTTGAGTAACTTGCCATGATCATGTAAGTGGGTGAACTGAGATTGGAAAACCCTGGTGTAAACACTCTTCCATAATACCTCAGTGGCAAGAGGGACAGAGGGAAGAAAAATTACATTGAGGAAGCAGAACTGACTGAAAGTGATGACCACTAGTTTGGAGGGTAAGGTTTGTCCTTGGTGCCTAGGCTTCTTGTTAGCATTTCTGTGTTAAGTGATGGTTCATTCATCTCTACAGGGCATAGAAGACAGCTGGGTGATGAATTCAGACTAGCGCATGTATAGTGACCAACTCTGACACTATATTGTGCAAACCTGGCACTTTTATAGTGAAAGGGGGCATGGATCAGAGGGGATGGCAGGTAACCCTGTAAACTGGGACAAATCCAGGCACACTGGGGTACATGGTCACATTAGATGCGTGCAAGTGGGTATTTCTGTGAGAAAGAGAGATGAACATTGCAAAGATGGCAACAGAGGTCTGAAACTTGCCAGACACAGCTGGACCTGTGATTTATAAACTGTCAATGTATAGTGGGTGGTGGAAACCCATGATAGTGAAGGAGGCAGCTCAAGAGATTCTGTTGAAGGAGATAAGGAGAAAATTAAGGACCAAATTCTCGTGAACGAGAAGTAAGGAACAGGTAGGTACAATACAGAATTTCCCAATACAATCTAACTACAAAATTACACCTGGCTACTGTTTATTATTTAACCCTTCCCACCCAAGTTAGTTACATTTACACTTCAGAGGGCCACAATATTTAATAAAGTGGCTATTTATGCAAGATGACTTTAGCTGATTAGCTAATTAAAGAATGAGAACAAAAGCCTGTATGCATCCATGTTGATTTATTTGAGATTAACAGTTATCTTGCTACAGAAAGCAAAAAAAGTATAACCTCAAATAGAATGAACATTCATACACTGAAGCGTCGCAATAATATAAGGTACCCCTAGGATACCTGGTGGGCATCCCCGGTGACTCAGTGGTAAAGAATCTGCTTGCACTGCCAAGCCACAGGAGACACGGGTTCGATCCCTGAGTCAGGAAGATCCCCTAGAGGAAGGCATGGCAACCCACTCCAGTATTCTTGCCTAAAGAATCCCCATGGACAGAGGAGCCTGGTGGGCTCCAGTTCATAGGGTTTCAAAGGGTCAGACACGACTGAAATGACTTAGTATGTATGTACAGGATATCTGGTAACAAAACCACTTGGTCTCAAATGCAAGTTATATCAAGTTCCTCACTATCCAAAGTAAAGGTACAATAAAGAAGATAACTACATTTACACTAAGGACATCTGAAAATACTGACTTGGGTTGGGTGCACTGAATCCAGTGGTTGCATGCAGAATAATTCCAGATATACATGAGAAGTTCTTATTCTAGAGGATGCAGTTATAGCAAGAACATAATTACTGTTGAATATATATATATATATATATATATATATAATATTGAGACATGGCTGTAGTCTCTAGAATTTTCTGCATCATTCAAAGTCACAGGCATTTTCAAGGACATTTTTGACTCAAGGCAATATTTCACTTGCCCACTGGCTTCAGCTTCTGTTCTCCTCTTAAGATGTAACTGGTACTCATACTTTCTCTCAGAGACGGATAAAAGCAGAGTGGACTCTAGAACTCGGATCCGGGGACTCCTGCATCATTGATTTTATGTCACATCAGGTGTCACTATGTGTTCCAGAAATACAAACTAAGTTCAAAAGCCCTTTTAATAAAATATAATCCCAAAGACAGATTTTCCAGGGCATATTTTCAAATTTTGCATACAAAGTACTCCAAGAAGTATTTTTCTTTCTCTTTTTAATTTTTTATATTAGATGGTGTCTTGATTTATCTAGCCTACATTTCCCTTTCATTAGTATATCTAATCCAGAAAAGGCAATGGCAACCCACCCCAGTACTCTTGCCTGGAAAATCCCATGGATGGAGGAGCCTGGTGGGCTGAAGCCCATGGGGTCGCTACAGTCGGACACGACTGAGCAACTTCACTTTCACTTTTCACTTCCATGCATTGGAGAAGGAAATGGCAACCCACTCCAGTGTTCTTGCCTGGAGAATCCCAGGGACGGGGGAGCCTGGTGGGCTGCCGTCTATGGGGTCGCACAGAGTCGGACACGACTGAAGCGACTTAGCAGCAGCAGCAGCATATCTAATCAAATTTGATTTTGTTTCCTTTTTCTTATGTTTTAACTCTCTGGCTCTTAATACCAAAATTATTCTACCATAGGAGCATCAGTGAAAGATATTAGCCTTCTTATAGCTAAATAGCCTTAAACATTGCTTAGTATAGAATATCAGATTTTCGTTTGTGACATTCAGGAATCCCAACATGAAATGAATGAATTTAAGTTCTTTTTATATTCCCATGAGAAATGATCTCTCTCTCTCTCTCTCTCTCTCTCTCTCTCTCACACACACACACACACACACACACACACACACAGGGTTAAAGTTGGAGAGAAGATCAAATAAAATCACAGCACTGGAGGAAAACTCTGTCCCTGGTTGCCTGTCAGTAGACATTATTTTTTTCTCTCCCATAAATACCCATCACTACTACAAAGCTATTGTACTGGGCTATTGCACTCAAAACTTACTATTGACAATAGCTGTGGGCAAAATAGAAGCCATGGCAGCTTGCTGAGGAAGCAGCTGAATTGAGTCCAGCAGGCGCGCCGGGTACATCCCTTCTGTAAGAGTCATCTGACTGGCAGCTTGTAGCCTTGAGTCAAAATCCACCACAAAGGCAATTAGCTCTTCACCCTCAGAGATGGCCTTCGTAGTCGTGCACCAAAGCTGACCCCCTATTAAGAAAAAAAAAGGAAGAGAAAGATAGAATTGACATAGAATGCTCCAGCCTGCTGTACATTGGATTGATGTTAACAGCACCTTCTCATTTTCACATCAGTTTCTACTGGGTGGAGTGTTGGATCAAGACAACAGCTGCCCTCCTCTTCCCTTTGTTCACTTAAAACCATAAAACAGCCAGTTATTTTACCAGCGACACAGGTTTATAATAGCAAAGAACTGCAATTCGGGACAGGCAACTATGGCAAACCACATGAAAGTCTGGTAAAACAAGAGAGGAAATTTTTATAGAAAAGGGGAAGTTGAAGAGCTATGATAAACCAAAAGTCCACTGGAAACTGGAAGTTTGAAATATAGTGGCTTTTCATTGGCTGAGTTGTTACAGACTTTCATTGGCTGAGCTGTTGTCAGGTGACGAGAAATGCTTTCTTCCTCCAGCTGAGCGGCATTAAATAGTGTCACTTCCTGATGGAGATACAAAGTCCATTTCTTCCTGTTGGGCTCTGTATTGAAGTTAAGTGGTACTTGCCAGCTCCTGCATCTGACCTTCCTACTCCATTTTATGAATTTTCATACCTCCTGTGTGGAAAATTATATTTCTTGCATTAAATGTACTGTTCAGTGATCAACAGTGGGAGAAGACTAAGGAACGAGTATAGACATAATCTGTACAGAGTTTTGTCAAAACGTTGACAACTTTTTGCCTTCTGGTGCTTGACTTAATCATTAACCGTGCTATTACATGGTATATACTGCCAAAGAACAAGCATGATAGGGATCCAACCACAAAATGTATTCCAAGTGAGCCTTTGAAGTTACTCTTCCTGTACCTTACTGCTCTTTTTCTCTCTTTCCCAGACACTGATATATCAGATACTGATACTGGTATGTGTGTGTGTGTGTGTGTGTGTGTGTATATATATATATATATATATATGATACCTAAAACTACAAAGGAAGTAAACAAACTTCCTAAAATTTAGAAAGTTTAAATGAAATTCCAGTTAGTTTTGTTCTCCGCATAAGTCTGCTCCCATTTTTTTTTTTTTTTTTTTCCCCGGAGGGGCGGATGCTGAGTGATCTTTATTTTTATAATATTTCTTATAATACAGCTTCTTTATCTCTCTTTACCCTGACTGAACTTCCTGAAAAGAAGATACACCAAAGATCCTTTTCAAAAAGGCTTATTTAAATAAAGATTTGTTTAAATGAAAAGAACCCTTTCTTCAAACACTAAGATAGACTCTGGCTCGGCGCTTCAAATGATCACGTGTGGTGCATTAAAAAGAAAATTAACTATGCAAGTACATCTTCTAATGTATTGGAATGCGATAGCAAATGCTCATTTATTTAACATGTTTAGACAGGCAAAGCACTTATATTTTGTTATCTACACTCTCAGGCCTAGATACGTATCCTATACAGTTATGCCTGAAATAATATGGCATAGTTGATATGTTATAAAGCTTTTTTCTCATTGTGTATATATTGCAAGGCTATATATTGTACTCATTAAGCAAGCAAAAACTGTATCCATTCTGATAAGTAATATTGCTCTGTTTATCTTTCAGAGTAACTGCCTTTTCAACTGCACTTCATTTTTTCCACCCTCAAAGAGATCATAGTTTTTAAACAACTTGTGGTAAAACTCGGGTGGAAAAGATAACAACAGCATATGATATGGCACAGTTGACTAGAAGATTCAGGACATCGCTTTAGAGAGACCTGGGACGTTAATTAAAGCAGCTGATTAAATGTTAGAGGCAAGCAAACAAGACACCATTTGTGACAGTATGTTTGTGAAAAAATAAAGCTAAAATTACCGACCTCAAATTTATGTGAACATTTCCAAGGAAAACACACATTTACTAAAGGACTAGAAAACAACCACTTTTTTTTTTCCACTTTGGCTCTAACATATCTGAAAGAATACAAATTTGCCCAAGTTGAAAAACAGATTCATTTTGGTACTGATTGATTGATTTACAAACGTAGAAGCTAAATGGCATCATCGTGGAATTCGATGATGGAATTAGTGGAAAGCGCTAAGTTGGTGCTGTTTCTGCTGGTGCCACCTCTTTCACCCGGGAGGCTTCTGCCTTTGGCTGCTCTGCCTTCTCTGATGTGCATACAGATCCAAACTACTCACGGCTCTAGACAAGGTAATCATCTGCACCTTATCTTTCCTCTGGGAAGCCGCTTATTAAGTGAGTCCGTGTAATAGCGAGGTGGGGAGGGCAGAGGCAGGCAGTTCAGCCTCCTAGCCTGGTCTTTTGGAGTCACGGGATTTCAGCGTTGAACTGCATAACTTATATTACTGGTAATAGTTTCCCATTTTTGATAAATTTATATTGTTGGTAAATCTAGCTATGGCTATGTTTTACAACGGAAAAGTTGTAAATTCAGGTACCCAGGAGAAATCAATAGTTTAGAGAAGGTAGCACTCAGCTTATCTTTATCACAGCAGTGAGCTCCATAGCAAGATGACTCCGAGTACTTGTGCTCAAACTTTGAACCCAAAAGATCCAGTCAATAAAATAAAATAAAATCCACAAATTATTAAGTGCAAGAGGGAGGAGATATATGTATACTTATAGCTGATTCACATTGTTGGACAGCAGAAACCAACACAACATTGTAAAACAATTATCTTCCAATTAAAAAAAAAGAATAAAGAAACATGTAGAAAAACTTCTCCAAAAAACAAACAAAAAATCATTTTTCTACATTATTAGGCAGCCTGGCAGCAGTAATACATATGTTTTTGGACGTGTTCAGTAATGTTTCATATTTTATTGTCTTTACCATTTTATATTATGGTTTCATCAGAGCATGTCATTTTAAAAGGCTAAATTGGACTGAAAATGTACTTTGCAGGTTTGACGAGAGAGTCAGCTGTTTTAGGATTTAGTCTTTCAAATGAATCATTCAGTTCAGTATTCACTGAACTCCCCACTGTGTGCCAGGTCGGGTGCTTTGGCTTCACACACACCTTACATACAAACTGAATGTACACATGTAAACGAATTCTAATACTACGTGCTGGTGTCATGTCCTAGTGCTAAAGAAAATGTGAGACAGGTGAATAGCTGAGACTTCTTGGGGGAGTCAGGCAAGGCATCCCAGATGACTTTTTTCTTTTTTTATTAACTCAAGAAGAATAGAGGTAAACTAGCTGAAGTGTGTTGGGGGGACCTGGCATCATTACTGGCAGAGAAAGGTACATGGGTGTGAGGGCAGGGCTACGGAAGAGACTCGGGGGCTGGCAAACCTGGAGCTTGGAGCCTGAGGGAGGAAACAGGTGGATTATGGGAAGTGGGGCGCCGGAACCAGCCTGTTCAGGATCACAGGGTGGGATGTTCAACTGTCAGGAGTTTTGAGTGCTGTTGATGTCAAGTTGGTAACTAGATACTAGCGGCTGTGAGAGCTGTAGCATCTGCTGTCAAAATTGGAAACATTACAAATCAGGGCTTCCTCCCACAAAAAATTTAGAAGAGGGTGAGACAGTTTTGATGTAACATAAAAACAGTTGTGTCTGGCTCATGGTGGGGAGATGGTGTGCATTTTTTTTTTTCCAGTGAATGAATGAACAAATTTTTGACCTGAGCTCTTCCCCCTCAGAATATAGATCTGAGGGTCATGAGGAGAATAAACTGAAGGGGTAGGAAATGTTACCTCAAAGGCTATTAGGAGGCTGTTGTACTTAGTTCAGTTGTAAGAAGTGTAAATTGTAAGGTAGCAAAGGGCCAGTTTCCAGAGACATGGCTGAGAGAGGACTGGGGTGGTTTCGTGAGATGGACAAGAAAAAGGAAATTGTTGAAAGTGACACAGACGTTCCTGGTTTGGGAAACCAGACGATGGTAATTCCACTAGCAACATAGGACTGGAAAAGGTCAGTTTTCATTCCAATCCCAAAGAAAGGCAATGCCAAAGAATGCTCAAACTACCACACAATTGCACTCATCTCACACACTAGTAAAGTAATGCTCAAAATTTTCCAAGCCAGGCTTCAGCAATATGTGAACGGTGAACTTCTAGATGTTCAAGCTGGTTTTAGAAAAGGCAGAGGAACCAGAGATCAAATTGCTAACATCTGCTGGATCATTGAAAAAGCAAGAGAGTTCCAGAAAAACATCTATTTCTGCTTTATTGACTATGCCAAAGCCTTTGACTGTGTGGATCACAATAAACTGTGGAAAATTCTGAGAGATGGGAATACCAGACCACCTGACCTGCCTCTCGAGAAACGTATATGTAGGTCAGGAAGCAACAGTTAGAACTGGACATGGAACAACAGACTGGTTCCAAATAGGAAATGGAGTACATCAAGGCCATATACTGTCACCCTGCTTATTTAACTTATATGCAGAGTACATCATGAGAAATGCTGGGCTGGAAGAAGCACAAGCTGGAATCAAGATTGCCAGGAGAAATATCAATAACCTCAGATATGCAGATGACACAACCCTTATGGCAGAAAGTGAAGAACTAAAAAGCCTCTTGATGAAAGTGAAAAAGGAGAGTGAAAAAGTTGGCTTAAAGCTCAACATTCAGAAAACAAAGATCATGGCATCTGGTCCCATCACTTCATGGGAAATATATGGGGAAACAGTGGAAACAGTGTCAGACTTTATTTTTCTGGGCTCCAAAATCACTGCAGATGGTGACTGCAGCCATGAAATTAAAAGACGCTTTCTCCTTGGAAGGAAAGTTATGACCAACCTAGATAGCATATTCAAAAGCAGAGACATTACTTTGCCAACAAAGGTCCGTCTAGTCAAGGCTATGGTTTTTCCTGTGGTCATGTATGGATGTGAGAGTTGGACTGTGAAGAAAGCTGAGCGCCAAAGAATTGGTGCTTTTGAAGTGTGGTGTTGGAGAAGACTCTTGAGAGTCCCTTGGACTGCAAGGAGATCCAACCAGTCCATTCTAAAGGAGATCAGCCCTGGGTGTTCTTTGGAAGGAATGATGCTATAGCTGAAACTCCAGTACTTTGGCCACCTCATGTGAAGAGTTGACTCACTGGAAAAGACTCTGATGCTGGGAGGTATTGGGGGCAGGAGGAAAGGGGATGACAGAGGATGAGATGGCTGGATGGCATCACCGACTCGATGGACATGAGTTTGAGTGAACTCCAGGAGTTGGTGATGGACAGGGAGGCCTGGTGTGCTGCAATTCATGGGGTGGCAAAGAGTCGGACACAACTGAGCAACTGAACTGAACTGAAAGCTGGTATATTAACAAGTAGTATTGTGTAGACAGTACATATCATTGGTATTAATTTAGGAATAATTTCTTTGGGCCTGATAGACTAGGTAGTTTATGTATTTCTCATCTACTTTAATCCTATTGATTATTCTGAGGTGAATGATAGTATCCTCATTTAAGAGTTGAAAAAATTGAAGCTTTTTTTGGAGAGGTTAACTCCAAAAAATTGGAGAGGTTAACTCACTTTCAAAGCTGTTTCCCTTTGCAGAATCATGATTTAGATTTCTGTCTGTCCACCTCCATAGCCCAAGTGTGCATGTATGTACATGTGTGTTGTATGTATTTGTGTATATATATGGATGGAAATGAAATTTGGCTTTGAAATGGTAGAGTTTGAGGTACCTGAGTAGTTTTTTGGTGGATGTATCCAGGAGGCAACTGGACCTAGGGGAAGAATAAGGCTAGAGAAAAAAAAAAATTTGGAAGTCATCAACACATTCTAAATAACTATGGGTGTTCTTTGCATTGGTGTGGTAATACACATGAAAAGAAAAAGAATGAAGATTGAAACTTGGAGAATCTAAACATTTAAGATGTGAGTAGAAGAGATACAATCATTTAAAGACATAGAAAACCTATATTTGGAAAGGTGAGGGGGAACCAAAAAAAATGGTGTCACAAAAGTCAAGGATTGATTCTTGGAAAGAGCTTGGACAAATTTTTTAGATGATGAGTTTAGAGCATACAACTTGAGGAAGCCACTTATATGGAGAGATATCCCAAGTACTGTAACACAGTTTTATTGATTCAAATAAAATATTCTAAGTGTGACTGCTAGTGAAGATATAATCCCATCTGGAGGAAGTGTGGACACTGGAACCAGACTCCTTGGTGGACACTGGAACCAGACTCCTGGAGTGCAAATCTTGGCTCTGCCACTTGCTAACTCTGTGACTTTGAACTTGTCACCTAAGCATTCTATCAGTTTCCTCAAAATTAAAAATGGAAATGATGATAATAATACTGAACTCAAGATATTATCATGAGGACTAAATAAGGTAGTACAGGTGGAAGCTTAAGAACAGCATTTCAGTTCAGTTCAGTCTCTCAGTCGTGTCTGACTCTTTGTGACCCCATGGACTGCAGCACATCAGGCTTCCCTGTCCATCACCAACTCCTGGAGCTTACTCAAACTCATGTCCACCAGGTCAGTTATGCCATCCAACCATCTCATCCTCTGTCATCCCCTTCTCCTCCCACCTTCAATCTTTCCCAGCATCAGGGTCTTTTTCAAAGAGTCAGTTCTTCACATCAGGTGGCCAAAGTATTGGAGTTTCAGTTTCAGCATCAGTCCTTCCAATGATGCTGATTTCAGGACTGATTTCCTTTAGGATGGATTGGTTGGATATCCTTGCAGTCCAAGGGACTCTCAAGAGTCTTCTCCAACACCACAGTTTGAAAGCATCTATTCTTCGCCACTCAGCTTTCTTTATAGTCCAACTCACATCCATACGTGACTACTGGAAAAACCACAGCTCTGACTAAATGGACTTTTGTTGGGAAAGTAATGTCTCTGCTTTTTAATATGCTGTCTAGGTTGGTCATAGCTTTTCAGTAAGTGCTATGTAATTGTTAACCATTATTCCTTTTGGTTTGGTTTGGGTGGGTCTGTTTTTCTCATTTCTCATTGCCCTGCTAAGTCCAAGGAAAGAAATCTCACAGGAAAGAAAACACAAACCTATGAATTCAGTGAGTACATGTGTCTGTGCTTCATGGGAGAAAACTAACTCATTTAGGAAAAAAAAAGATTAAGGCTGCATCATTTTTGGATCACATACCGTATCTTGACCCATTAGAAACTAACATAGTTTCTAGCAATCTACATGGGGCTGAGGAGACAGGAGAACCAGTTTCCTACTCTACTGGTTTTAGAGCTAGGGTAAATAGAGCCAACTCTCATTTACAATTCAATAAATGAGAGGACATTTATTGGAGGACAGTAGTATTCATCTTGATTAGGAAACGATCTAAGTGCATGAAAATGATAAATCATGTTGATATTTAGGTTTTTTGATGTCTTTACTGATTGTCCTCATGTTCAATGGAAACAAATCACAGGGTATTATGTTTGGTTTTAACATGAGACCACCGCTATCAAAACAAAAACAAGAACACAAAGAAAACAAACCAAAACCCCCAAACAAAACCACCAGAAAACAAGTACTGGCAAGGATGTAGAGAAATTAGAACCCTTGTGCACTAGTGGTGGGAGTGTAAAATGGGAGAACCACCCTGGGAAAGAGTATGACAGTTCCTCAAAAAATTAAAAATAAAATTACCTATGATCCAGCATTTATACTTCTGGGTATATACTCAAAAGAATTGAACACCAGGTCTCAAAGAGATATTTCCATACCCATGTTCAAAGCAGCATTATTAAAAATACCTAAAACATGGAAGCAACCCACTGTCCACTGACAGAAGAATGGATAAGAAAATGTAGTGTATACATACAGTGGTATATTATTCAGCCTTTAAAAAGCTGGCAATGCTACAACATAGATGAACCTTGAGGACCTTGTTATAAATAAAATAAGACAGTCCCAAAAGGACAAATACTGTATGATTCCACTGATATGAGGTCCTCAGGGTATTCAAAGACAGGGACAGAAAGTAGGATGGTGGTTGCCAGGGGCTAAGGCAGCAGGAGTGAGAAACTATTGTTTAATGGGTATAGAGTCCCTTGGACAGCAAGGAGATCAAACCAACATCTGCAGCTGAAGCTCTAATACTTTGGCCACCTGATGTGAAGAGCTGACTCACTGGAAGAGATCCTGATGCTGGGAAAGACTGAAGGCAAAAGGAGAAGGGGGCAACAGAGGATGAGATGGTTAAATGGCATCACAAATTCAATGGACATGAATTTGAGCAAACTCTGGGAGATGGTGAAGGACAGAGGAGCCTGGCATGGCCATAGTCCATGGGGTCGCATAGAGTCAGACATGACTTAGCAACTGAACAACAGCAACAGCAAAAGCCAAACAAGAGTGAGGCCTTCTTCCTTCAGTTTTCCTAATGAAGCTACTTTAACTACTGGTGGCTCAGTGGTAAAGGATCCGCTTGACAATGCAGGAGACACGAGAGACCTGGGTTCGATCTCTGGGTCAGGAAGATCCCCTGGAAGAGGGCATGGCTACCCACTCCCGTATTCTTGTCTGGAGAATCGAATGGACAGAGGGGCCTGGAGGGTTATGGTCCATAGGGTCACAAAGAGTTGGACACAGCTGAGCAGCAGCGACTTAGCAGCAGCAGCAGCAGCAGAGCAGCAGCAACTGACAGCCAAGACCAGCACAATGAAGTTTCTACTGAGATGCAGTTTACTTTCTTTGACCACATTAACTATTTTCATTTGAATGAACTTTAGATGTTTGTTAGATCTGAAACTTTTGAGTGTTTCAGCTCCTGGTGACTTTGTTGATTTGGGTTTCTGTCTGTGCTTAGTGTTCCTGTCAACTTTCTATGGATGTGAAACTTAAGGAATCTAAACAGATGTTTTCTGTAGCTTTCAAATGCGGTGGTATGTTTAATGTCTCCAGATTTAAACCAAGAGGATTTTCTACATACTAATCTACATGAATGGTATATTGATATAAACATCAATAAAATTATGTAAAGGTGTTGGGCTTCCCAGGTGGCTCAGTGGTAAAGATTCTGCCTGCCAATTCAGGAGCCACAGGAGATGCAGGTTGGATCCCTGGGTCAGGAAGATCTTCCGGAGGAGGAAATGGCAACCCATTCCAGTATTCTTGCTGGGATAATCCCATGGACAGAGGAGCCTGGCGGGCTACTATCCATGGGGTTGCAAAGAGTTGGACACGACTGAGCGACTGAGCATGCATGTAAGTTGGGTGCAAGTATGGAAATGTCATATAGATTTATCTGATAAAATTTTTACAACTTTCTTTTCACAGTAATTCGAGAATTAATGATCCTGGTCTAAGGGGTTATATGCTAATAATGAGGTATTGCTTGCATCCAAAATCACTGAAAATTTATTTGTCCTCAGCATAAAAATGAACTAGAAAGAGTGCTTGACTTGTGGGTGAGAAAATTTAGTTCTAGCCCTGACTTTATTAGTTATTGTGTGGTCTTGTAGAAGCCCTTTAGCTATATCTATAACATGACAGTCTTTAGCTAGGTACCCCTAGATTATTATCATCAAGTAGTGAGCACCTTTTTATGCTTCTGTGACCAAAGTGCTAATAACAGGAATAATCACACATATATTAAGTGGTTACTATGTGTTCTGCACTGACACTGTGCTTTGCATCCATTATCTTAATTTCTCCCAAGAAAGCAGTGAGGTGACTTTTGTTTATTCCCATTTTACTGTGGGATCATGAAGCTGGAATTTTACATAAGCTGTTCAAGAGCACACAGCCAGAGGGGATGTGGAAGAAAAGGAGATATGGGAGATGGGATTTTGAACAAGGCAGCTGGGCTCTAGATTCTGGATGAAATGCTAGGTGTCAAGTCACAGCACTATCTGATGTTCACTAACTAACTATCTTGTACCTTACCTTGAGTATTCAGAATCACTGATATGTCTCTGAATCAGAAATAAGATAGTTCATGCCCTTACCAGGTGGCGCTAGTGGTAAAAAACTCGCCTGGCGATGTGGCAGACATGAGACACACGTTCAATCCCTGGATCAGGAAGATTCCTTGGAGGAGGGCACAGCAATCCACTCCAGTATTCTTGCCTGGAGAACGCCATGGACAGAGGAGCCCGGTGGGCTACAGTCCATGGGGTCGCAAAGAGTCGGACACGACAGAAGTGACTTAGCATGCACATCAGGAAGATTTACATGGTGATAAGACATAGCTTGAAAATGTATAACCACAATATGGAGAATAATGTTCATCTTTGTGATGTGGAAGTAATGCCAAGTTATCTTCTAACATGACAAAGAGCTTATACTTAGTACTTACTATATGCTGAGTGCTAGTCTAAATATTTCAGACCTATTAAATATGGATGTAGCATTTGCTCAAGTTGAGTTGGATACTAAAAGGCATCAAAATTCTTTATAACCACGACTGCATAGTACATTCACCTGGGAACTCTTCATCACCACTGGTTCCTGGGTCCTACCCCAGATCAATCAAATCAGAATCCCTAGGAGTGAGGTCTGGGCTTCATTATTTTTCAGAAGCTCCCTGAAAGGCTTCCTATGCCTCTAGAGTTAAGGATCACTGGCATAAGGGTAAACTATTCGCAGTTTGTACAGAGTAGAAAGAATGGAAGTCTAGGAACAAAAAAGTCTCTCTTGATAATCAAATATTTCATTGACTTGTTCAAACAGTTCAATAGAGAGATGTCTACTTTGAAACTCAGAAAATGACAACTGAAAATAGCTTTGAATAATATTTGAAGAATATGGGCATGGTGAGTGAAAAGGTGTAGAAAAGTGGATAAAGAAGGTAATGACTTTGCATCACCCTTCAACTGCATAAACCAGTTAGGAATTTAGTTAATTTGTGAATTGTATTTAGCTTTACAATGTTTAACTCTTTATAATTTGGAAGATGTGTAACTTATTATTAGAAATGATTAATAACATTGCAAAGAAAAAAAGAACTGAAAGATCATATCATGCAAACCAGAGCAAAAAAAAAAAAAAAAATCAGATTCCTACTGCCTGGGCATGAAGTCTTTATCAAATGACATCAGGCACTAAAGCAGCTGATACCTTCCCTGAATCTACCAAATGGAGCACTGCTTGCCTCTAGTGCTACAAATGTAGTCACTCTCCCCAGTCTCCACACCCACACACATAAAGGGCAAATACACTCAAGGTTCCATAGAAAGTAATAACTACCCAGACCTTGACGTTCTTGAAAAACCATGTACTTGCTGTTCTAAGTAATGTTTATGATCAAAGTTCTTGTACAAACAGATATGGTTCCTAACAGGAAGCTTATAAATTCTTCTCATAATTGCTGTCAAAACTGCAGTGAAGTGTACTACAAGTTTTGATAATAAAGAATAAAGTCACAGTTCAAGCTCGATTATATTTTGGAAATTCACGCTCCTCTTCCTAGAAGCGGTGGCCTTAAATATCTCCCCATCCTGCCAAATTTTTCACTTGCACTTTTATTATTTATGAAATCAGTGTCTGCACAATGTCAGGCAGACCTCTGCTGATAAACTCTAATTAAGATTAAGACAAGCCGTTTGGAAAGGATCCCATCATTAGCAAACATGATAAACACAAAAATACTCCCTACTTGTCAACCAGGAGCAATTCAGTAACCTAACAGTATTATCTGTTGCTAGGTTACAGAGCTGACAAAGCTTCAATTATATTGTTCAACCATACCTATAGAGTTCTGTATAAGCAAAATGTATCCAGTATAAAAGCATGTAACTTCGTCCATGCTATCTGCAATTCATGCTTTCTTACAATGGTAAAAATCAGGTTAATAATTACATAGCACGCTGAAAAATCTTTTCCATGTGTTATGTCTATACATGTGTCTTTCTAATTTATCTGTGTGATTGATAGACACTTGCTTTGTAAAAATAAGGAAATGCAAGCAACATGAAGCTGTAAACCTTAAGCACAACTACATCTGGGCTCATCAAGATATGGACCTAAGCTTAGCATAAAAATATACAGTAAATTGAACCAATTATATCACATTTAGATTCTGTATTAATATTATTCTGCCTCAGTATGTATAAGGATAAGGAACCTCGAGCAATTAGATAGAGATGCCAGTTTGGAACTTTATTCTGAGCTTAAAAAAATCCCAAACCCGCACACACTCAACTAACAATACAAAAGGAAATCAGTGGTTTTCAATACTAATTTATTCTAATGGATTTTCTAAGGATATTTTAAAAGTTGAAGTTGGTAACTTTTACTACACAGCATTAAGTCATTAAAGCTTACTTCTCTTTATTGGACTGGGAACACTAAGGGGAAAAATCAATGAAACAGTCTCCAAAAATACAGACATCTGATGGGAAAAAAAAACAAAGAAAAACTGTAAAAAGAGAAAGTCTATTGAATCAGACATTTGAAATTTTTTACTGTGGGTGATTTTGTGTGTGTGTGTGTGTGAGATTTTCATGGAAATTTAGAGAAAAGGTAATTACACATAAATGAACCAGCATTTTAAAATAGCTTTGGTGTAAAATATATTATATACTAAATTGCTACAGCATTTTGATTCCTTAAGATGTACAGTGATATTTCCACATTAACCTAAAATTCTGTTTCCTTCACGTGTGTGAAATACAAGAAGGTGGTCAAGTGATCAGAGTTCAATTAAGAAAGGTTATATATTGCTGTATAGAGTAAACCCGGAGAAGGCAATGGCACCTCACTCCAGTACTCTTGCCTGGAAAATGCCATGGACGGAGCAGGCTGGTAGGCTGCAGTCCATGAGGTCGCTAAGAGTTGGGCATGACTGAGTGACTTCACTTTCACTTTTCACTTTCACACATTGGAGAAGGAAATGGCAACCCACTCCAGTGTTCTTGCCTGGACAATCCCAGGGACAGGGTAGCCTGGTGGGCTGCCATCTACGGGGTCGCACAGAGTCAGACACGACTGAAGCGACTTAGCAGCAGCAGCAGCATAGAGTAAACCATGATCCCCTTTAGGCACACTAGCATAAATCCATTCTCTGGGGGAATAAATGGGCTGTTGAACACACACACACACACACGACACTGTTTCTGGAAGCAGAAGAAACAAGGATACTTGTTTGTCCATTAACTTCTTTTTTTTACCTAAATAATGTGAAAATACAACATGATGCCCACTTATGAAATTTAGTCTTGTCACAACTAGGAAGGGATTGGGCAGAATAATTCCTCCAAAGCTGAGTAACAGTCCCATTTCAACATCACAGGTGTTACTACCTAGATCTCAAGCTAGGGACATTCACACAGCACATGTATCTATACGAAGCCAGGATGTTTAATACCAATTTTATAATGAATTCTAATCCAATACTGTTGAAATTCTTGACAGTGGAGTAGTGCAAGGAACAGAACTTATAAATTATGTGTGCCCCTTCTTTGCAAACCGCTGTGGAGGTTTCTTTGTGCATTGGCAAATACAGTAGGAATACGAGGTATTGTGTGGGTCCTCCTGCACAGCACCTGATAAAAGAATAAAGAGCTGTGACATATTCTTAAAACAATAGAGGAATTAAAGGGAAACAATGGGCCAGCTGCTTCATTAATACAATCAAAAGGGAGCCCAGCACAGAGGAGTCCAGATAATTAAGCACTACTCTTTTAGACCTCCTTTCTAGAATAAAATTGCTTTAAAATGCATTAACTACTTCATAGTTGTTAGATAGATCTCTGCACTTGTTTATTTAGGGTTGATTAATGCCTTTTTTCCGTATGCAGCAACATGCCAAGTCATCGTCTACAATAGTTTTTGAATAAAATAGAGTGAGGATAATTGATAAAGATCTGAACCATACACAGCAATAAATCAAAAGCATTTTGCAAAAGGTCTTTCCTGTTTTTAAATAATCTTTAACATTTTTCATTTGTACTTATAGGCAATGCAGGGCATTTTGGAGCATTTAACTTTCCCATGCTGGCTTTCTTGACATCTTTTTATAGAACATCCTAGCAGTTCCTGAGAGAAGGAGGAAAAAAAATCAGACTTGACCAGCAACTCTAGAGTGTGCCTTTGGTTTTGGGGGGCCAAAGAAGAGAAGCGATTTTGTTTTCAATTCTTCTTTGCCTTTTCCAACCAAGAGGGATGGACACATGGCAGAATCACTTGCCAAATGCACGATTCATCCTTCATTAACTTGATTATAGAAAACAAAGAAACCAACTTTTTATGCGCTTTATATTAAAACACAATTTACAATTTAAGATAGCAAGGCTTTTCATTCTTCAGCCTTTCCTGTGATGTCAATAGAACATTTAATTGCTTAAGAACTGGCAAATTGGGAACGGAATACTGTGTGCTGAATGTTGATGTGAGAATAAAACTTCACACTCTGCTTTTCTCCCAAATATTTTTAAGTAGGCTTATGTCAACCCAACATTAAAATTACAAACTTTACTGAGTGATGTGGTCAGTTTAAGTAAGATTTATTCTATTCTGTGATTTTAGGATCTTAATTGAGAATCTCAGGTACAATTAGAAAGAAGAAGGCAGGGAGATAAATGAATAGACGTACTTAACGGTATTTCTGAGATTGAGAAGAAAGATTTTTGCTTTTACACATATGTTATATATGATTTAAAATTTATCAGCTGGAGTCATATTTCCAAAAACTTTCCTGGATTATGTCGATATTTTAGAGGATATGAAATATCTAATTCCAGCTATGAAACCTGATTCTGATTTCAGGAGCTAGTTTCCAATTAGCTTGATAAGTTTTGCTTGTCAATCAGGAAATAAAAACATATAAATTAATAGTCGGTATGAACAAAAATGACTATTTTGTGCTGTGCAAGTTGCTTCAGTCATGTCCGACTCTTTGCTACCCCATGGACTATAGCCCACCAGGCTTCTCTGTCCATGGGATTCTCCAGGTAAGAATACTGGAGTGGTTTTGTTTCGATTAAGTCCCAAATTTACTTTGTTAGTGTGAGAGTAAATTAGATAGATATGAGTTTGTTCATTGGCTTAAGATCAAGTGACTGTTTTCAAGGATCTATCTTTGAACATCTCAGGTTTATAAACCGTGTCCTTACAGCAATGCAAACAAACTAGTAAATGCTGTTTATTGCAGGCTTCCCCGGTGGCTCAGTGGTAAAGTATCTGCCTGCCAATGCAGGAGATGCAGGTTCGATCCTTGAGTCAGGAAGATCCCCTGAAGAAAGAAATGGCAACACACTCCAATATCCTTGCCTGGGAAATCCCATGGACAGAAGAGCCTGGTGGGCTATCATTCCTGGAGTCACAAAAGAGTCAGACATGACCTAGTGACTTAATAACAACAACAATGCATTACTGCAAAAATGCTACATTGAAAGCACCCTCTTTCAGCAAGTATTTTGGAAGTGGGCTTAAGAACGTCATCTGTGAATTGTCATTTTAAATATTATATGCTGTATTATTTAGCATAAATTCAACAGATAACATTGGTTTGACAGAACTCAGAATAAAGAAACATGAATACCCTCATTAATCGAGAGGGATTATCTGTGTGACAAATAGGAAATACTATCATCCCATTTTATAGTCAACGAAATCAAAGCCAGCCTGGTTAAACAAGTGTGTTTCCTCAACTACCCTCCTATCAGAGTGCATTCCCTGGCCCAAACTTGTAATAGATCCCCACCAGGTCTTTTGGCTCATGGTGTGTATTCTCCCAACAGAACTTCTATTTTTTTTCTGTAAGACAATGTTGCCCACTGAAATACTTCCCTTTCCCATTGAGGAAGCACAGGAAGTCCATTTCAGAAAAGTAAACAGTGTCTCTGTGATCAGTTTCAGGTTTCTGCTGAAGCGTGTAGGTGCAGAGGTTTTGCTTAGTTAATACGGAGGCACTCAGCACTGCCTTGGGGGCTTCCCAGCTGGCGCTGGTGGTGAAGAACCCACCTGCCAATGCAGGAAACAGAAGAGACGTGGGTTCGATTCCTGGGTCGCGAAGATCCCCTGGAGGAGGGCATGGCAGCCCACTCCAGTATTCTTGTCTGGAGGACCCCATGGACAGAGGAGCCTGGCAGGCTACAGTCCATAGGGTCACAAAGAGTCAGACACAACTGAAGCAACTTAGCACAGCACACAGCACTGCCTGGAAAATCTTCTGAACTTACATGTTGAAGGTCATTGAAACTCAGGTATCCCATTTGAGGTTTTAGGCAAAGAGGTGTGATGTTTTTATGGGATTTCAACAGGAAAAGATTTGCTCATGGAATCTTTCCAGCATCCCTGGGCTTTGTGCTGTAGTCTAAGGTGGACTGTGCCCTGATTTTGCAGGAGCTTGCCATGGTGCCATGAGGTAGCTATCAGACTGTCTGGCTGCCTGACCATCAAGATTTTAAACAACTAGCCCACAGGTGACATTACACCCCAAAGGCGATCTGTCAAGATTCCACCTGCTGTTGATAAACTGATTACAAAGCTGCTTAAGACTCTGCTTGTAAACAAAAGCATTTATCAACTAATAATTTGCAATAAACTGATGTAACTCCCAGCTGAGCCCCTAACTGTAATTGTCTTTACCATCTGCCTATTAAAACACCATTCTTCATCAGCAATCAGGAGCAGAAGGGAGGAAATCTCCACCAAAATACACAACTTGCGAGTTTATGAATAATCTGAGCGCGTACCACACTTTCATTACGACTCCTGTGTTGGGGAGGCTTAATTTTCATTCTTGCCTAGCCTGGGAATGCTCAGAAATTAGGTGGAGGAGGAAAAAAAAAGAGCGGAGGGGAAAGAAAATGAAACATTGTGCCTACTGCTTTGCAGAGGAATAAATTATACAAGTTCATCACGGGAAGCTGTTTTTAATTTCTTTCTTTTCTCCTTCCAAAGCTCTGTGCAATGTCCATCGCGGTTTCCTGATGAAAGCCCCCAGCACCAGGCTGGGAATGAACCTCTCTATTCCTTTTTCAGCTTGTCCATTTCCATTATACTGCTTTGTTTTGCCCTTTTTTAATTTTTTTAAATTCTAAGAGGCTCATTAAACTTCTCCAGGGAGTCAGTTTAAAAGTATAGACTCCTTGGAAAGGGTGTTGTGGGGCTGCAAGGCCAGGTAGACGAAGGGGCAGAAGAGACAAGGGGCTGGCAGAGGCCCTGAGTTTGCGATCCTCTGTCTATATCACGGATGGAGGGCTTCTCTGTTCTAGGACTGCAAAGTGCTCAGGGAGGCTTTGCCCAAAGTCTCCTCCCAGAAGATGGTTTTCAATACAGTGGGTCTGAATGGTCAAAAACTCCTTGTTCTCAGCCATACATCTTCATGTATCCATTCTCCCCCAAACTCCCCTCCCATCCAGGCTGCCACATAACATTGAGCAGAGTTCCATGTGCTGTACAGTAGGTCCTTGCTGGTTATCCATTTGAAATACGGCAGTGTGTACACGTCCATCCCCAACTCCCTAATTGCTGTTCACCTGAAACTATCACAACGTTGATTGTTAATCTGCTATTCTCCAATACAAAATAAAAAGTTTAAAACAAAAACAAAGCCCCTCCTTGTCTTTAGAAGAAATCCTGTCCCTCAGGTGCTGACCAGATGCATCCACAGAAGGAAGAAAGTAGGAAAAGGGGTTAAATTCCTTTTGCATTGTGTTTTTCTGGAAACCTCTCTCTGAACAGCCAAAATCATTCCATGCTTGCTCAAAGTTTATTAACTTTTAAGTATGTTTATTCTAATTTTCTCTTAAGAATATATCATTTATTAAAAAAAAAACATAAAGACACACACAGAAGCTGTCTTCATGTTGCTATTTTAAAATTACACACACACACACACACACACACACACACTATACTTTTTCATCTTTTTGCTGTCCAGAGGATGTTCCTTTTCAAAAAATTATTCCTTTACAGAGAACATGTTATTTCTCATTAAGAACTCAATAAATCTACTGATAAGCTATTTATTATTATGTGCAATGACCAACTCCTGTTATTAAGGTTCAAATTCTGGGGATAACAATTCGTGGCAGGTTTTTTTATATAATTATAATTTAAAATAATGTTTATATTTTTATTTCATTTTTCTAAGAGATTTCCTGTAATTATTTTTCTTTACAATCCACTGTTAAATGTAACAGAACTAATAATTGCTTTCATAGGAACAATGGAAACGGCTGCTCATATAGCTGGGTTAGGAGCGATATGGTCAGGAGACAAGGTTTATGGCAAACAGTGAATCTAATTTTCTACATGGGTTATGGAGGACCTGAAATGCCGGCAGAAGTGCGTGTTTACTATGTTTCTTTGAATTTCAGAGACATCAAGCATTAGAACAAAAATTCAACATGTATTTTAAATAACAAAAATCTTCAAAGACACTGTGAAGTAGAATTCCTTCTAGAAGTACTATATTTCCGTCTTGTCCTACCTTTGAGACATTTATCAAGATACTGAGATTCTGTGGACATAGAACTTTTAAAATAAATAAATATTATATAGAGTAAGAGGAACAGAGAAGGTAATGGCACCCCACTCCAGTACTCTTGCCTGGGAAATCCCATGGATGGAGGAGCCTGGTGGGCTGCAGTCCATGGGGTCGCTAAGAGTCGGGCACGACTGAGCGACTTCACTTTCACTTTTCACTTTCATCCGTTGGAGAAGAAAATGGCAACCCACTCCAGTGTTTTTGCCTGGAGAATCCCAGGGACAGGGGATCCTGGTGGGCTGCCGTCTACGGGGTCACACAGAGTCAGACACGACTGAAGTGACTTAGCAGCAGCAGCAGCAGCAGAGTAAGAGGGAAGGTGTTTATGTTAACTTACAAGGAGGAGGGCATGGCAACCCAGTTCAGTATTCTCGACTAGAGAATCCCACGGACAGAGGAGTCTGGCAGGCTGCAGTCTACAGGGTCGCACAGAGTCGGACACAACTGAAGCAACTTAGCACGCATGCACATGATGTCTTACAAATTGAACAAAAACACTATAAAAAAATTCAACTTCTAATTCAATGTTAAAGATGACTAAGATTAAACTTTTATGTTCATTAACTGCTTCCATATATACAGAAAGAAATGGTACTATAGTGTTTGATTTGTTTTAAAATTTGTTGATTTTTTGCACTAATTGGATATGTTCATATAATGATTTAAGTGAAACCAGAAAACCTTTATAGTTATTACTTCTAGGCCTAAAATGTTCATGATGGTCTCTTCTAAAATATGGCAACTCAGCTTATTTCTTATTTGAAGTGCTGCTGGATCTTTATCCTAAGCTGAATTTTTGAATTATTATATAACGGATTACAATAGGATGCTTTCATGTGAAATGAGGATTATTTATACTGTATGGATACTCTTTGATTTTCTTCACAAATCTTTATTTTGAGGTATGTGTACCTGGTCTCCATTTGCACTCAGTTTTGGTAAGAAAATAGTTTTACCAGCAGATGGCGCTCGGTGCATTCTAAGAGCCCAACCTGAAGAAAATATGGGCTTTATTTAATTCTATTTAATCCTAAATGTGAAGTTGCTACACCAAGCTTTATAATCCCCAAAGATTTCTGTTAATTGACTAAACAACTCTGTGATAATGTATATACTGTCTGATGCCCATCTAAATGGCACTGAATTCAACTCACGAGCTTGTGTCAAGATCAGAAAACATAAAATTTTAAGTTTCCCCCACAAAACAGGAAAAGAACCCGTGTTCCTGAAGAATAAGTATAATGTGAACTCATCAAATGAATGTTCTGTTTAAAAGAAGACAACTGTCATTACCATGCTCTTTTAGCTCCTCACTTTCTTAAACAAAGCACATGAAGCACTTATTATTGAATGAGTTTATAATCTGCAGTCATGGATGTTTTAAAGACCTTCTATAATATAACTCTTTGAATATTGAATAATTAGGGAGACACATGTATTGCCTTGAATGTTGTGGGGAATTATGTGTTTGTGCTAAGAAAGAAAAAAAAAAACAAAAACCAGCTTTGAATGATAAAGGTGATTATATGTGTAAAACTAAATTGCATACATGCTAAGTCACCTGCAACTTTTTGTGACCCCATGGACTGTAGCCTGCCAGGCTCCTATGTCCATGAAGTTTTCTAGGCAAAAGTATTGGAGTGGGTTGCCATATCCTTCCCCAAGGGATCTTCCCCTCACAGGGATCGAGCCCATACCGCCTACACTGGCAGGCAGATTCTTTACCACTAGCGCCACCTGAGAGTCCCCAGAAAACTAAAATACCCTGTAGAAGGTCTGTCTGAAATCATGTCCTTCTGTTTTTCTTCTCCTTTCCTCTTGCCTGCCTTCTCCTCCTCCAACTGGGAGAAAACTTTGCTCTGAACTTTAAAACCTCAATTCTTAAAGTTACCATTACTAGCAGTAATAACTAACAGTATTTTGTTTCCTCTAATGCCAAAGAGTGTAAGGAATTTTACCTAAGTGTCTTCATAAATTCCTTCTACACTCACCTTTTCCTACATCTTGCTATCTTTCTATCATTGAGGGCTTTTCTTTACTTGATTTTAACTTAGCCTCCACATGGCAAAGATACCCATGGTCACATGACATTCTCAATCCTTGTCATTCTTAAGTGGAAGTCTTGGATCAGAGTCCCAATTAAAGAGCTGCTTTACACTGAGGCTTAACTCTAAAGACTTTTTCAACTGTTTAATTCCTAGGCAAAATCCCATTATACTGAGTGGAGTGGGTTTGAAATCCTCAATGGAGCTGCCTAATAAACATCATATTGCATCCTACCATCATTTGTAAGACCAGCTTAAAGCATGTATTTTTAGAATTTGTACAATCTAGCCACCACATAGGGGCTTTCCAGGTGGCTTGGTGGTAAAGATGCAGGAGACATGGGTTCAATTCCTGGGTCAGGAAGATCCTCTGGAGAAGGAAAGGGCAACCCACTCCAGTATTCTTGCCTAGGAAAACCCAAAGACAGAGGAGCCTGGAAGGCTACATACAGCCCATGGGGTTGCAAAGAATTGGACCCAACTGAGTGACTAAACAATGACAACAGCAAGAAGCTTCTGTATAATCTTATTGCCATCGAAAAATGTTTAGCATTTCTTACAAATTATATTAGCATTAAGAAAATTCAGAATTAAAAACAAGTGCTCAGTCAATATAATAGCATATGGAATAATTTCAAAGGAAGAAATCGGGCTACACATCACTGCAACTCCACAAACAGAAAAGGAGTTGTGGCTCTGCCCAGGGCTTTGAAAACCCATCTTTCAAGGCTGGCCCTTGACAGTCGAGTTAGGAAGGGCAGCATGGAAGGCAGGATGGCCTCCTGCCAAGGCTGTTGCAGATGAGTGGGTGATCGTAGGGGAATGAACTGCAAAATCGCAAATTTTTGCTTGTGTGATGATAAAACCAGAGCCAAATGATTTCTTTAAGACTGTATGGCCTTCTGTTCCGTTTTCATTGTGCAGCTTGGAATGATAAATTTTATTGTGCATTAATTTGCAGAAAAGGGTCAATGCTATGTTCAAGAGCGCTATCAATTGTTTTCAGTAAAGTTAATAATAAAATACATTGTCTTTATCCCCAGATGGGTGCAAATATCCTCAGACTAGTGTCATCTGGAGATAGAAAAATGTACTTTTATCACTGCCTTTAAGAATAAAGGGGGAAAAAGTCTTGATTCTCAATGTTTCACTGATCCTTCTCGGTTGGACTCTGTTGGGACAGGATGTGGTAAAATACACTCATGCAGGAGGAGAAGGGGACAACAGAGGATGAGACAGTTGGATGGCATCACCGACTCGATGGACATGAGTTTGAGCAAGGTCAGGGAGTTGCTAATGGACCAGGAGGCCTGGCATGCTGCAGTCCATGCAGTCGCAAAGAGGCGGACACATCTGAGCGACTGAACTGAACTCATGTTTTATGTTGCATTTTATCGATCACCTTTAGGTATGAGTTTCAATCAAGTAAAAGAAAACAAGGAGGAGTCAGTGGGGGGACCCTTTTCTTGGAGGCTATCCTCAGCACTGCACACACGCTGGGCACTGACATCAGGGTGTGGTTTAGTGCCGGGAAGAGTGACAGAATGTCATACTCAAGAGTGCAGTTCATTAAGTTCATCAGAAAAATGGACTTGAATGACGTCCAAGTTGTTACATCTATCTATGTATTTCGCTTTATCAATGTCTGGGCTTCACAGGTGGCGCAGTGGTAAAGAATCCACTTGCCAATGCAAGAGACATAAGAGATATGGGTGTGATCCCTCAGTCGGGAAGATCCCTTGGAGTAGGAAATGTCAATCCACCCCAGTATTCTTGTCTAGAGCATCCCATGGACAGAGGAGTCTGGCAGGCTACAGTCCCTAGGGTTGCAAAGAGTTAGACACAGCTGAGCGACTGAGCACACATACACGAATGCCCAGGTGAAAAACACATTTCACTCTTAATCATTTGCATTACCCAGAGGCCAGGAGTAAGCAAAGGAGGGAGGCCAAGAGTGATCTGAAAATGGGCTCCGAGATGAAGGGTATGGAGATGGGTCTTTGCTTTATGACTTTCTGAGCTGAGTGGTATTTGCTTAAATTCACCACAGCACCCATGTCTCTGAGTCACACCTTCTTTATCATCTGAGTGGGTTTATTTATTTTTTTAATGTTATTTTGATTGCTTTACTACTGCATTTGGTCTTGAATTTCTACATGGGCTTTGTGATTTAATAGTTTAGAGTAGCCAAGATATCATTTAGATATTATGTGGGAAAATGGAAAAGTTAACTAAGGTTAACTTGAGGTAATAAAGTATCCTCTATGGTCTAGCTATGAATTGAAGAGCCTAACTAAAACTACAGCTTATTGTTTAACATTTCTTAAACATTAAGTGTGTGATCTCAGTTTTACTTATAAGAACAGAAAGATCCTTGGAAATGGGGTGCTATTTTAATAGGAGTTGGACATAAATTTTTAAGCAGAAAGTCACATGGCTCTGGTTGGTGTCCAACTACCTTCCTTGAGATCAAATCCAATATTTTCTTTATCCTCCTGTTTGTTTTTGTAAGCATTTGAAAGTTTGAAGACCTTCTGTATGGGTAGTATAGCAGTCTGCATGGCTCATCTCTCTGGCCGTCCCACACAGAATTGTGTTGCAGTCAATAGCATGAGGAAACTGCTATAGAGCCCTTGGGAGGGAATCCCTGATCCTGGTACCTAGAAGATGATCGAAGTAAATCTGTTAGAATTCTGCAAATCCCTGATGTAATTCTCTGCAATATTTTCATGAACCACTCTTTCAGCTCTAAACTTACTAGATCAAGGGTAGTTAAAAGACCAGCCTTCTATCTAGTCTACCTACAGCCTGATAAAAATTGAAATATAAACAGAAAATGAAGGTGGAATTTTGGGAGGAAAAAAAAAGAAGCAACCTTTTTTTTTCCCCTCTCCAATAAATTTTTCTTAACATAAGCAAGGAAGGCACAGCAGATTAAGTTATCTTTCTTTATATCTCTATAAAGATGAAAGTAAAAGAAGGAGATAAATTGCTGAAGTTATGACATTTTTTTTCTGTACACAAAGGGTCCAAAAGAATGATCTAGTTGAAGTATTCAGTAGAGCCAAAATTTTAGGGAGTGGAAGATTGCTAAAGAAGGAACTGAAAACGTCAAGACAGGATATAATTAAGACTTTAAAAGGATTTCAACAGAGGTAGGGTCAGGCTAAGGACAAATGGTGGTAATGTTTTATAAAGCAGTGATAAGAGGGAAAGACAGGCAAAGGAAATACAGTATAAAAATAAGAGCTCAAGATGAAGCCTCATTTTTGGATTTTAGTCTTTGAGAACCAACAAAGGCCTGACATACGGAAAATGATAGCAGTGTCAGAAATATGGAAGCCCCGTCCTCTGACCTCCCAAAGAAAGAGGAGAGGAGAGGGAAGACAAAAAGAAGAAAAAGAATTCTTACTCTAGAGAAGAACATTTCTCTGAATCCCTCAAGTATCCCATAGTGGGAAGTTGCATTTGGGCCAGGAAGTGGTCATTGAAACCAAAAAGAGACCTGGAGGGGGAGTGGTGGGTGATTAGAGAATGAATCAAAGGAAAAGGGTGGCTGAAACAAACTCATGATAGACCCTGATTTTTATCTTGAGTTGCCGGCATGAGTAGCTAAACCTAGCTCAGCAGGAAGGCAAAGGGCCTACTTTTTTTATTTTTAACAAACTAATAAGTGCTTCATAAATGGCCATGTTTCCTTTGTGGCTGAATTTGTTTTTCAGAGACTGTAAAGGAAAACAATATAAAAATCCACCAAAGACATGAAAAACTCAATAGATGACAAATGATCTTTAGAGAAAGAAACCTGGGTTTTTCCCCATTATCTTTCCAATACCACTCTTTGGGAAACCCATGGACTGTAGCCCATCAGGTTTCTCTGTCCATGGAATTCTCCAGGAGAGAATACTGAAGTGGGTTGCCATTTCCTTCTCCAGGGTATCTTCCTCACCCAGTGATTGAACCCACGTCTCCTGCATTGGCAGGTGGATTCTTTATCATAGTGCCACCTGGGAAGCCCCAGGCTCAGACAGTAAAGAATCTGCCTGCAATGTGGGAGATATGGGTTCGATCATTGGGTAGGGAAGATCCTCTGGAGAAGAGAATGGCAACCCACTCCAGTATTCTTGCCTGGAGAATTCCATACACAGGGGCTATATATAGTCCAAGCGGTTGGAAAGAGTTGGACACAGCTAAGCGACCAACCTGACCTTCCCCTTGAGAAATCTGTATGCAGGTCAGGAAGCAACAGTTAGAACTGGACATGGAACAACAGACTGGTTCCAAATTGGGAAAGGTTTACGTCAAGGCTGTATATTGTCACCCTGCTTATTTAACTTATATGCAGAGTACATCATGAGAAACGCTGGGCTGGATAAAGCACAAGCTGGAATCAAGATTGCGGGGAGAAATAATCAATAACCTCAGATATGCCGATGACACCACCCTTATGGCAGAAAGTGAAGAAGAACTAAAGAGCCTCTTGATGAAAGTGAAAGAGGAGAGTGAAAAAGTTGGCTTAAAGCTCAACATTCAGAAAACTAAGAACATGGCATCTGGTCCCATCACTTCATGGCAAATAGACAGGGAAACCATGGAAACAGTGTCAGACTTTATTTTTGGGGGCTCCAAAATCACTGCAGATGGTGATTGCAGCCATGAAATTAAAAGACGCTTACTCCTTGGAAGAAAAGTTATGACCAACCTAGATGGCATATTACAAAGCAGAGACATTCCTTTGCCAACAAAGGTCTGTCTAGTCAAAGCTATGGTTTTTCCCGTGGTCATGTATGGATGTGAGAGTTGGACTATAAAGAAAGCTGAGCACCGAAGAATTGATGCTTTTGAAGTGTGGTGTTGGAGAAGACTCTTGAGAGTCCCTTGGGCTGCAAGGAGATCCAACCAGTCCATTCTAAAGGAGATCAGTCCTGAATATTCATTGGAAGGACTGATGCTGAAGCTGAAACTCCAATACTTTGGCCACCTGATGCAAAGAACTGACTCATTTGAAAAGACCCTGATGCTGAGAAAGATTGAAGGTGGGAAGAGAAGGGGATGACAGAGGATGAGATGGTTGGATGGCATCACCGACTCAATGGACGTGAGTTTGAGTAAACTCTGGGAATTGGTGATGGACAGGGAGGCCTGGTGTGCTGCAGTCCATGGGGTCGCAAAGAGTCAGACACAACTGAGCGACTGAATTGAACTGAGCGACTAACACTTTCACTTTCCAAAACAAAATATTAAATAAGACATCTCTTGGAAAAGGCAATGGCACCCCACTCCAGTACTCTTGCCTGGAAAATCCCATGGATGGAGAAGCCTGGTAGGCTGCAGTCCATGGGGTCGCTAAGAGTCAGACGTGACTGAGAGACTTCACTTTCACTTTTCACTTTCACACATTGGAGAAGAAATGGCAACCCACTCCAGTGTTTTTGCCTGGAGAATCCCAGGAATGGGGAAGCCTGGTGGGCTGCCGTCTATGGGGTTGCACAGAGTCTGACACGACTGAAGCGACTTAGCAGCAGCAGCATATATTGGTCTTACTCCACTGAATGTCACCCATAAGATTGTAAATATTTATGTCTGGTAGGAAACGAGGGCTTCTGGACTTCCTGTTAGAGATGAAGAAACAGAGCTCCAACGAGTTAGGGGGCATGTTAGAGGTCATATAGTCATGAGAGTAACTTGTCTTCCACTATAGAACTGCTGTAGGATTTACAGGAGAAGGCAGTGGCACCCCACTCCAGTACTCTTGCCTGGAAAATCCCATGGACAGAGGAGCCTGGTAGGCTGCAGTCCATGGGGTCGCTAAGGGTCAGACACGACTGAACGACTTCATTTTCACTTTTCACTTTCATGCATTGGAGAAGGAAATGGCAACCAACTCCAGTGTTCTTGCCTGGAGAATCCCAGGGACGGGGGAGCCTGGTGGGCTGCCGTCTATGGGGTTGCACAGAGTCGGACACGACTGAAGTGACTTAGCAGCAGCATGACTTTATTCATTGTTGTTGTTCAGTCGCTCAGTTAGTAACTGTTAAACCCTTACTATGTACTATGATATCTCACTTTTTTTTTTCTCCAAATAACTTACTAAGGTTAGTGGAGTCATTATATTTACTGAGATAAAGGTTTAAAGATTTGAATATTTCACATTTATGGAAATTCTAAATTATGGGACCAGACCCTGAGCTGGCTCACTCTCGAGCTCTTTGTTATGCAGCCCCTCAACTAGTTAAACACAATCAAGTCATCAGTTTGACAAACACAGAACAACTCTCCTAATTGTCAACTTTAGGGAAGGACTCTTATCCCTTTGGGAGGTGCTCTTGACGATGAGGGTATAATTCAAATGCCTGTAGTGTGGATATAATATCACTCTTTCAAATTCTACATCTTGTAAGTGATTAATGATATTGTAAGTGAGGGAAAGAGGTAGTGAATTACAGATGCTTCTGTGATTCTAGTCATATTTATACATTTCCAGGTTTAAAGCAGTGGAGAATAGTAGTCCCAATTATCCATGAATAAGGAATAAGAGATTAATAGGTATTTGTAGCATCTTATTGTTCCAGTAGTTTTTAAAAATAAGCTAACTGTATGAAATTTGGGGAAATAATTTATATAAAATATGTTATTAAAATATGTTCTCTCACTTTAGTAAATAAACTTCCTATGTAATTGCAAAACTATCTAAGAAAAACTTTTTATCACCTTCTTTTGAGATGCATCTCTTCATAAATCACTAAATATCCAGTCTGCTTTGAATAGGTGTTTCTACTTTCCCAGGACCTGGTGGTATGGACGTTGTTAGAACTAGGAGATGATTTTATTTTATTTTCTGGGATAATACACATAAGATTTAACTGTGCAGTTTCTGCAAATAATAATGGGAGATGAATGTACAAATCCTTGGAAACAATGCAAATGACACCTTTAGGGAGGAGGAAACAGATATGTCTGTGTGTGTTCTCTCATTAAGGTATGTTTTTCCTCAATAAATGACATGCAATTGCATGTTTAACTGGTGATGCTTTCTCTAGGTTAAATAAAAATGGTCATTCTTCCCTCAAAACAACATCCTATCAGAAATGTTAAAGTAATCAGTAACAGCCCTGCTCTCTTCCCCAGGCCTCTGTACATTTTTGCAGAAAAAACCATTTATACAAGTATAAACAAAAATGTGTGTATATATACAATATGTAGAGAGAGACTAAGAGGAGAGAACTTCTGCTTACCAATTTGATTTTATATAACATCCTATATAATGACTTTAAAATTGCTAAATAAAAACTGTAGCCAGAAATGCATGCAAAACATTTTCATTGTTGTAAACTACAAAAAATATTGCTTTCATCAAAGTAGAGAGAAAGGGATTTTGGAAAAGTTTTGGAAAGAAATTGGAAACTTTGAATGATTTGAGAAATTAAATCTCTTAATAAAATAGCAACAGAAGCTTAACAGTTGGAAGTTTAAGGTATTAAAAAGCACTTGAACAGCTAGCCTCTCTTAGTCTCTCATCTGTCAGCCAAAAAAATTTTTTTGATATTTCCTGATTGTCTATTTTTCCCTGGTGAAAGTTATTACATTCCTTTACCCATTTTTTAATCAAAATCATTTCCAACTTATTTCAGTCTGTCACAATAATATTTTCATACGAGGAGTGTTGTAACCTAATTCCTTCATTTGAATAATACATTCGTTTTTAATTACTGCAACTTGATCTCAGATTATTCAAATAACTGTTTCATTTTTTATGCTTACCCTGACCCCAGTGTATTTATAGGCTTTTATCCTTACCTGATACCAGTGTAATGTAATTATAGATTGTATTTTAATCATCTACTATATTCTAGTGAATTTGTTTAAATCGTTCCAATCCTGAGCCTTTTATTTCTATGCCTTTTAAAATTCTACAATGGCATTCTCTTTGCATAAAAGCAATATTTTTGTGGTTTACAACAATGAACGAATATTTTGCATGCATTGCTGGTTACGATTCTCATTTAATAATTTTAAAGTCACTATACAGGATGGTATGTAAAATCAAATCATGCTTTGTAAACAGAAGGAGAAGTACATTGTATATCGCTTAAAATCTTTACACCTGTTTGTTTTCCAGATTGCCCCCCTCCAGTCCCCACGGCTTTAAAACCACAGATAGCGTTATGTTCGCGATCATTGTATCCGCATCTGGTTATTCAAATCCCTGTAAATAGCTGCTCTGCTGTAACAACAGAGGCCAAATTTCATTTGTGGTAAAATAGGCTTCTCTGATATGAATTACATTTATTAGTATTTTTACTATTGATCATTTCATAATTGCTTGATTATTTTCTAAACTATCACCCATCAAGAAAATCCATTATTTCTAGGCTCTTTTAGGCCAGTATCTGAGCTGTTGCCACAATAGCTGATTTCAGCCTCACATTTAACAATGAACCAGGAATTTGGTCTGAGAGGATGGCTGACAACATTGCCAATCTATAAAGGCCTGGTGTTCATCTCCTGATCAGATTTATAGGCCCTAGAAATAGATTTTCTTAAGTAAGTCTGATTATCTTCTCAAAATCCTGAAATCATTAGATTTCTTGTTGCCCTCACTCTTCATAATCAATCATTAAATCCTGCTGATTCTGCATCCATTTTAACATCTTTAAAATGTTTTTCCTCTTTTCCTCCTCCAGTGATGCTCACCCAGTTCAGACCCCATCAAATCTCTCTCACAATGGTTAATCCCCCTACCTCCTGTCTTGTACTTTTCCAATCTGTCCTCCACACTTTTACAAGAACGCATGGCTAATACACAAACTTGATCCTGTTCCCACCCTCAATTAAAATCTTTGAATGGCTCTCCATTGACTATAGGAGGGAACTCGGGCTATTTTATCATGACATCCTAGCAGTAAAGCATCATCCTGGCTATCACTTTTGATTGTGAGGAATCAGGAGGATCTCAGTAGATAACATTTAATTGTATGTACAAGTAGAATTCGGGGAGGGAACACAGATGACTGAAAGGTTATACAGCCTTGAGTTCTGACATTAATGGTTAACAAAAAACAGGACTGTTCATAAATCAGTGCTGGTTATGGCTACAGATCAAATCTTCTCAGTTTCTATGTATGGATTAGGCTTTCTCTTTTCTTCCCCATGTTCTACACTTCATCTTCAATCCCTTCTTTTACTCAAACTCAATAAAACTGTGGCGATAAATGCCTTAAAGATAAATACAATACACAGAATATAATATAATTTTAAACTACCGACTTCTTTCACATTTAGTTCAACTACTGAGATTTTGGCGATGTCTTAATTCATTGTCAAATAAATTGCACAAGGCCCTTTGAAAATTAATTTCCATAAATGCCAGTTTCAAATTATTAAAGTGTAAATAAGAGGACCAAAATTTGTGCCAAAAACATCAGAAACAAGAGGCCACTCTGCATGCTTTTTGCTCCTATTGTAAATTCTGCCTGCTGAATAAAGGCCACACGAACTTATTTAACTGGTGAATTGTTAGAAATAACTCAGAGAACCTTGGAAATACATCACACCACTACAAAATAGTTCAGAATGCAAAATGTGATAATGGCATGAAGTAGGGATTTGGGGACAAACTGCCTGCTAACTCTCAAAAATGAATTATACTGCTTTTTCCAACCTCTGTGGAGAAAAGCTTGCTCCCCTTTGGGATTTATTCTACCATTTGGTGCAACATTCACTTGGCTATAATAACACAGGCTTCATTAGAGAAGTAAAATGCAATTGTCTCCATGAGATCAAAGGACAATCTATTAAGTAAAGCAACTTGAACTCTGGGATGAAATAATATGAAAAGTTAGAATTTTACGGTGAATCAAAATGTGAATCGTACTGGCATACTGTGGCTAAATGCAGAACTGAAGATTAGCTTTATTAGGGGAAATTGACAGTGGCTGGAATGATCTGAAAAAAAAATATGAAAAGCTATATGAATTCTAAACATATTATGTACTAGAGTAAACAGCATTCGTGCTATTTTAGTAAGTTTGAAAGCACAGCAGGTTAACTGTAAAAGTCCTAAGAAAAATACAGACCCTTAAGTAACAGGTATTATAATTTTATAGCAAAGTCCATGTTCAATGATTCAGGGACCTAGAAAGGATGGTCTACGTTAAAATAAAACAAAAAAGCCTGTAACCATTACATCAGCTGTGTTCAGAAGGGACATAAGTGACATGTTGTATACCAACCTCTTAGTTGCTCCTCAAATCGGTAAAAATTTTGCTTTTAACTGAAACACAGAACTTAGTACTAACTGTTCAAAATCAAAGGCCTTTATGGATTCTTAAAGCTAGAGGCCATTTTGCCTGAAGGGAACGAAGGGAGGTGGAGACAGGTCAATCAAACTTCTCTGCACACTAGGGGTTCTGAAGTCGACTTCTTTATACATGCTTATTGAATATTTGGCATGTTTTCTTCTAAATGGAAATGACAGATTTTAAAACACCTTACAGTGTATTTCAGTGCATTATAACACTTAAGTCATTTACAAAATTGTATAAAATTACCCTGAAATCGCATCAAGTATAGCCATGTACCATGAAACTAAAAGGATAAAAATCATAAAAAACACATTTCATTTTGCAAGGGAAATATAATAGAGTCAAAAGAATGAAACAGTTAGCCCCTCTCACATTCTTGAGCACCATTAACTTATTACACCATTCTTTGAAACCATGGAAGACCACGAGATTCTTTTTTTTTTCAAACAGAAAACACTGAGTTAAAAGAAGACATTGGTTCAATGAATTATTGAAAAAAGTAATAATTAAAAGATTATAGAAGAGTAATATCTATTAATCTTATAATTAGAAAATTATCTGTGAAAATCCTGAGTAGATTTAGCAAAACATTGTTTTTTAAAATTAACTCTTGTTATAATTTGATTTTGATTATTTTCTAGTGAATATATTTTTATATATTCTAGCTATATTTATGTTTCTAATGAAAAATATATATAGTATTTCCTAATTCTTTAAATATTTTCACAAAATCCATTTATTCAAGATAAATATTTTTCAACATGGTCTACCTTTTTCACTCATGAACACACCAATTTTAAAGTTTGGCTCCTATAGCAGAAAGCAATGAACTGCACTTCTATCTGTTCCAAGCGTCTCACACTTACAGTTCTAGAAGATCAAAGGGAGTCATGGATATTCACCAATTAATCTGAAATGGACTCCAAAGAAGACACCAGGATGAAAATTTGGTCAATAAAATACCCTACTCAAGCAGTTGTATCCTCACGTTTTCAGACTCTGAAGGTAATTAGTTACCTCTTCTTCAGTTCCTGGTCAATACAGTTTCTGCATTAAATAGAAGCTTCTCTTAATGCTAACTGGCTGCTGGAAGGTTGGCTGTAATTTTAGGACCATGATATTTGAGACCCCCTTCTTTTAGCTAAGAAGACCAACACAACCCCCAAACCCATAATAAATCACCAAGTTTGCTTATTGGTTTGGCTCCATTTGCTAGGTCATCAGAGGTGATCATCATGATATTAGTGCAAAGAACTGACATTTTTAAGATCAGAAAAATCTGGGTGAGGAAACCAGCTCTGAATATTTAGCATCTGTATGACCTTGGGCAATTTAATTAATCCTCTGAAAAACAATTTCCCCATCTGGAAAATGGGGATCATCCTGCTTACTCTCAGACGATTGTTGTAATTGTTATATAAGGTCACTTTATATGAAGGACACAGTACTGGGATGAACAGGGAATAGGTGTTTCAAAAAATGTTTGCTCTCTTCTTATAATTATTTTACCTGGAATGGCAAAGACTTTACCCTGGAAGCTTCAGCTCAGGCAGATTGCAAAGCATCACCTGCTTGAGATATTGTCCTAGAAGGCGCTGGCCCTACAAAGCACATTTCGTTTGCTGTTGGCTCCGGTTGCTTTTTGGAGAGTGATTTATATCACTGATTTCAGACTGTTATTCCCAAAAAAGATTGGCCCTATTTAGCTTTCAGACCTCTATTGTCTGCTACATTTTTCGTATAAATTTGCACTTGCTGATATTCTGTATGCTAAGAATCCAGAAAATAGGTATTGGCTGCAAACACCAAAACTCTTGGGATTTACACATATTTATAATGCCACAAAATCCTAAATTGTTGGGATTTTACTTTGCTTTGCCTTTTAGATCACAGATTGAGTTTGTTAAGCTGGACACAGTAAGTGAAGCTATGAAAAAGGAGAAATAAAATCATTGTGACTGCTGTGATATTTTAACTTTTTGCTCTAGTATCTATTTTCTTCAAATATGTATATTTCATATAATTCACATTTACTTAGAGAAATTTGACTAGGAATTTTTTAAAATTTTTGCTCAATAAATAAATGAACATGACACATATTATTCATAAATATTTTCTAAATTTTATCAGTGTAGCTAGATTGGAAACACTGACCTCAGGTTAAATATTCTATCACATGTTATCAGCCCTATGCTATTGAGTCTGGATTTGTTTACATTTAAAATTTGGTTAAGTGTTTAATTGTTAAAATTCTAAAACAATTGTGAGGTTGTCTGTGTGTGCATATGGGTGTGTAACATAGACTGGGGCATTAATTTTAAAAATAAAAACTATAAATGTGCAAAAATATTGATATGAACAAAACTCCTGGACAGAAACTCTACTTCTAATAGTCAGACTTGATGCACATCCCAGTCCCTTGGCATACCCAGCTCAGAGCCATCTGTTATGTTGGCCCTGTGCCCACTCACAAGGAGTTATGCCAGTTTAACATGATATAGGTGACACCAAAACGAAGGTTTGCGAGGATAGATAGTGGGGTGAGCTATGACCCCTCCTGATCAGGACCCTGCGTGGCTGTCTTTATTGGAAAGACGGATTTGTGTTAACTCTGTGCACCCCATGGTACCAAAATCTTCATTCAAAAAAATTCAGTGTGCTATCATACTAAACACGGTATTAAAATTTTTACCAAAGCATGGAAACTTAAATATTTCAGCTTAAGACCTTGCACAATTTTGGACTTAATATTATTAGAACACATATTCTTAGTAGGTCAAAAACATGTATGGCAGTAAAATTGATTCTCAAAGGGACTTTCAAAGGGCTATGTATTAATATATATAGTACATATAGTTTTATAAAAGGAAGCATCACTAAAAGGGCTTCCTAGGTGGCTCTAGTGGTAAAGAACCTGCCTACCAATGCAGGAGACATAAGAGTTGTGGATTCGATCCGGGGGATGGGAAGATCCTTTGGAGGAGGGCATAGCAATCCACTCTAGTATTCTTGCCTGGAGAATCCCCATGGACAGAAGAGCCTAGCAGGCTACAGTCCAAAGGGTCGCAAAGAGTCGGACACAACTGAAGTGACTCAGCACATGCCTACCACTTAAAAGAGTCCACTACTTACATTTTTCTTCAAAGGGTTTCTCAAATGCTTTTCCTATACTATACCTGACAATTCCATTGCATTTATTTTCTTCAGTCCTTAAACTAACATTGAATTTCCACTCTATTGTTGGGGACTGAAAAAAAAAATCATGTTTTTGATTCCACTGTTATTCTATCAAACTCCCTGTAACATTTTACAAAATGTTCATACTGTTAAAATTTGTAGTTTCCTGACTTACATTGCCTTGTACTTTTCTGAGTTAAATATGTTATTTAGAGAGGAAGTCATACTCCAAGGCTTGTAAGGGAATTCAGAGAAATAGATATTTTTATACAACTAATGGGTCAAGTTATCTTGAGTCCAAATAGCTATTAGCAGTGCAGAAGTGAAAATGTCCCACATTCTTGAAGCATCATGGAATTTTCCTTGGTTTCTCTACAGCTTATAAAAAGAGCAGTAATTTAGAAATATGGGGAAAAAACACAACCTTCCAGAGCACAGCCTACCTGCCTTCTATTCCTGAATTTGTAATTTATAGGCCAGCTTTACTTGGTCACATTTGGTAGCACAAAACATAAGCTGGCAAGTAAGAGATAATTCTCATCATTAATTTATTCAGCCACTTACTTAACCTCCATTCATGGAGCACACATTATGGTCAAGGCAATGTGGAGCCCAGAGGGTCAAATATTACATGGACTGTTCCCTCCAAGTGCTCGGTCTGTCTTTATAAAAGAGTGTGGCAGATTTCCCCTCTCCAGTTCCACCATGGGGGATTCTTCAGCCTTAGATCACACTAGATCTATATACTGAGGTGCCAGTGAGTACTTGTGAAAGAAATATTCAACTCTCAAAGACATGTCATCTTTTAAAAAACCTCTGACACAAGAGCTGCTGCTGCTGCTGCTAAGTCGCTTCAGTCGTGTCCGACTCTGTGCGACCCCATAGACGGCAGTCCACCAGGCTCCCCCGTCCCTGGGATTCTCCAGGCAAGAACACTGGAGTGGGTTGCCATTTCCTTCTCCAATGCATGAAAGTGAAAAGTGAAAGTGAAGTCGCTCAGTCGTGTCTGACTGTAGCGACCCCATGGACTGCAGCCTACCAGGCTCCTCCGCCCATGGGATTTTCCAGGCAAGAGTACTGGAGTGGGGTGCCATTGCCACAGGGGCAGGTGACACAGAGACAATATGAAACAGTTTAGTACAATTTAAAAGGCTGTCAAAGTGACAAACTCTTGTGTGTTCCGTTACAATCTGGTCATTTTTAAACTATGTTACTTTGGATAATAGTTTATTCTCTCTGAGACTCAGTTTATTTTTCTGTAAAATGGGGTCATAGCTCCTACTTCATAGGGTTGTTTTGAGGACTGTAATTGTATACACATATAAAATGTAACCCAGAGAAGGGGCTCAAGCCTGTGTGATTCAGGCAAGAATGGTATGTCCCATTTCTCACTTTTGTTTTTAATTGGAGTCTATTGCCTACTTTGGAAATTTGATCTGAAATGTGCTAAGACCTTGCAAAAGTGGATTTGTGGCTTTCTCAACTACATCTGCTTGTAATCTTTACCCCTAAAGAAGTCCCAGTTGCTTGTTTTAAAAAATTAAATGTCAATCTATGTACCAAGGTGGCACACTGGTAAAGAATATCTCTGTCAAATAGGATATGTTGGTTCAATCCCTGGGTCAGGAAGATCCTCTAGAGATGGAAATGGCAACCCACTCCAGTACTCTTTCCTGGGAAATCCCATGGACAGAGAAGCCTGGCAGGCTACAGTCCATGGGGTAGCAAAAGGTTGGACAGGACTTAGAGACTAAACAACAACAACTATGTACCATGAAGTAAGAATCACATACACCTGCTTTGATACATACACTGTCCTCCACCTCCCTCAATCACTGTTTCACCCTCCAGAGCCACAGAAAATCAGCTTTTTCTGTTTCATTCACAATCACCCCCTTAAAGCCTATCAGAATGTCTAGCACGTGCAGGCAAACCATACATATATGGGAAACGTTATACATGGAATCCAGAAAGACAGTAGTGATGAACATATTTTCAGGGCAGCAGCGGATATGCTGACACAGAGAAGAGACTTAAAGACATGGGCAGAGGGGGAGGAAGGAGAGGGTGAGATGAATGGAGAGAGTGACATGGAAGCGTGTACAATACCGTTTGTAAAATAGCCAGTGGAAATTTGCTGTATGACCCAGGGAACTCAAACTGGGGCTTGTAACAACCTAGAGAGGGGGGAAAGGGTGGGAGGTGGGAGGGAGGTTCCAGAGCAGACATATGTATACCTATGGCTAACGCATGTTGATATATGGCAGAAACCAAAGAACACGGTAAAGCAATTATCCTTCAATTAAAAATAAATAAATTAAAAAATAATGCATATATGTGAAATGAAGGGGTGTTGTTATCCCTGCCATTGGTCAGGAACACTGAGGAGGCATCCTCCCCTCGCCTCTACCAATAAGCAAGGTAAGAAAGCAGACAGGGTCATGATGACTGAAAGGAATTCATGGCTGATTTCCTTCATGGATAAAAGCACCCATCATTTTACTCTGAAATCATGGGTAGTGATGAACACTATTTATACTATGTTTTCTCCTATACATACATACTATGATAAAGTTTAATTTATATGTAGAAATTATAAATTAAATTTATATGTAGTGTATCATGTACTCCGATTATAGTTCAAGATAGTAATAAATTAAGTTGAATTTCTTGCCTCTAAGAACTCATTATTGAGTTGGGTAGTGAACAGAGCAGTCTCTTCGTAATCCATGGTTTTGCTTTCCAAGATTTCAGTTATCTGTGGTCAACCATGGTCCAAAAATACTAAATAGAAAATTCCAGAAATAATTCATAAATTTACACTGTGTGCCTTTCCAACGTACTGTCCTGTTCCTTCCTGTCCTGGACGTGGATCGTCCCTTCGTCCGGCATATCCTCACTGTATACACTGCCTGCCTGCTCAGTAGCTGTCTTGGTTTTCAGGTTGACAGTTGTGGTATCACAGTGCTTGTGTCAAAGTCATCCTTATTTTACTTAATAATGGTCTAAAGAGCAGGAGTCGTGATGCTGGCAATTTGGATATTTTCTCACTAGGCCTAATTTATAAATTAAACTTTATCATAGTATGTATGGACAGGAGCAAAGATGGGCTCAATAAAGGACAGAAATGGTATGGACATAACAGAAGCAGAAGATATTAAGAAGAGGTGGCAAGAATACACAGAAGAACTGTACAAAAAAAGATCTTCACAACCCAGATAATCATGATGATGTGATCACTCACCTAGAGCCAGACATTCTGGAATGTGAAGTCAAGTGGGCCTTAGAAAGCATCACTACGAACAAAGCTAGTGAAGGTGATGGCATTCCAGTTGAGCTCTTTCAAATCCTGAAAGATGATGCTGTGAAAGTGCTGTACTCAATAGGCCAGCAAATTTGGAAAACTCAGCAGTGGTCACAGGACTGGAAAAGGTCAGTTTTCATTCCAATCCCAAAGAAAGGCAATGCCAAAGAATGCTCAAACTACCGCACAATTGTACTCATCTCACATGCTAGTAAAGTAATGCTCAAAATTCTCCAAGCCAGGCTTCAGCAATATGTGAACCATGAACTTCCAGATGTTCAAGCTGGCTTTAGAAAAGGCAGAGGAACCAGAGATCAAGTTGCCAACATCCGCTGGATCATGGAAAAGGCAAGAGAGTTCCAGAAAAACATCTATTTGTGCTTTATTGACTATGCCAAAGCCTTTGACTGTGTGGATCACAATAAACTGTGGAAAATTCTGAGAGATGGGAATACCAGACCACCTGACCTGCCTCTTGAGAAACCTGTACGCAGGTCAGAAAGCAACAGTTAAAACTGGACATGGAAGAACAGACTGGTTCCAAATAGGAAAAGGAGTACGTCAAGGCTGTATATTGTCACCCTGCTTATTTAACTTATATGCAGAATACATCATGAGAAATGCTGGGCTGGAAGAAGCACAAGCTGGAATCAAGATTGCCAGGAGAAATATCAATAACCTCAGATATGCAGATGACACCACCCTTATGGCAGAAAGTGAGGAGGAACTAAAAAGCCTCTTGATGAAAGTGAAAGAGAAGAGTGAAAAAGTTGGCTTAAAGCTCAACATTCAGAAAACAAAGATCATGGCATCTGGTCCCATCACTTCATGGCAAATAGATGGGGAAATCGTGAAAACAGTGTCAGACTTTATTTTGGGGGGCTCCAAAATCACTGCAGACGGTGATTGCAGCCATGAAATTAAAAGACACCTACTCCTTGGAAGGAAAGTTATAACCAACCTAGATAGCATATTAAAAAGCAGAGATATTACTTTGCCAACAAAGGTTCGTCTAGTCAAGGCTATGGTTTTTCCGGTGGTCATGTACGGATGTGAGAGTTGGACTGTGAAGAAAGCTGAGCACTGAAGAATTGATGCTTTTGAACTGTGGTGTTGGAGAAGACTCTTGAGAGTCCCTTGGACTGCAAGGAGATCCAACTAGTCCATCCTAAATGACATCAGCCCTGGGATTTCTTTGGAAGGAATGATGCTAAAGCTGGAACTCCAGTACTTTGGCCACCTCATGCGAAGAGTTGACTTATTGGAAAAGACTCTGATGCTGGGAGGGGTTGGGGGCAGGAGGAGAAGGGGATGACAGAGGATGAGATGGCTGGATGGCATCACTGACTCGATGGATGTGAGTCTGAGTGAACTCCGGGAGCTGGTGATGGACAGGGAGGCCTGGCGTGCTGTGATTCATGGGGTCGTGAAGAGTCGGACACGACTGAGTGACTAAACTGAACTGAACAGATGTAAAGGAGAAAACATAGTATAAATAGTGTCCAGCACTGCCCATAGTTTCAGGCATCCACTGTGGGTCTTAGAAAGTATCCCTCTCAGATAAGTGGAGGTGGGGGGAACTACTGTACACACACACACAGGCAATCATTAAGATAATTCACATGTCAAGGTGAATCATACAAACATCACTTGTTACAGGAGATGGGAGAATAGAAAATTATCATACCTACAGTAGTTGGGAAGCCTTAGGGAAAGAGGTGGAATTTGAGTTCTCATGAAGAATGTATAAGACTGATATTGTGAAGAGGAGTCTTTTGCCCTAGCAAAGGAACCCAGGTTGGGAAGTGTTCTGTTTACTTTTGGCCATCACGGCAAATTCAAGAGAATTGGATTCTTACATAGCTATCTTGAATGTGGGAAATCCACCTATTTGTTCAGTCTCATCTTTTTCACCTTTAATTACAAGGCTGGTACTTTGGTTGTTTTCAACTAATTCAGAGGCCAAAACTGACAAATGAAGTAGAGTAATGATCCCTTGTCAATAAATACTGCTACTATAAGACCACTCCAGATGAGTTTTCAGAGCCTGAAAATCAAAAAAATAGTTTTCTATGAGTCTAAGCTTATTCATTGTTATGTGTGAAACAGAGCTACAAAAAGGTAAGAATCCAAATACCTTATAACCTTGCTAATCTCTAACTAGCTCTTATCAAATGGCGTATTAAAAATATCTTTGGAAGGGATTGTCATGATCCAAATAAAGAGATGCCTTTTATTATGAACCAGGAGGGTCTTCATGGTCAAGGGTGAATTTTCTATGATGACTCTGGGCCCAGATGTAGATGTTTTCCAAAACGAATGATCTGTTCATATCATAATAGAGCAACTATCTGAGGCATAATTTCTGTCTGAGTCTTTACAGTTAAGAGTGCTTTCCATTAAGAGCTCTCATAAATTGGTAGATTAGAATAACTAAGCAATGCACATTGAAACTAGTCACCTTTATGTAAAATCTAGTTAAAGTTTTTGATCAATGTTAACTAAAATTGCACAATGAGGTTCCTAAAAAACAGAACCATCATTTTTTTTTTGTTAAAATTGAATGAACAACTGAAACCACAAACCAAAAAGCATAATGTGTGATGAAATATCTAGAATATAACTGCTATATTACTTTTAGTAATGATAAATGTTCATTTTAGAACCATGGGTTCATCTGTATTTAAGATTAGCTTGAATTCTGATACAACTATGGATAACAAGTATAATGTAGCCTCAGATCAGATCAGATCAGATCAGTCGCTCAGTCATGTCCGACTCTTTGCAACCCCATGAATCACAGCACGCCAGGCCTCCCTGTCCATCACCAACTCCCGAAGTTCACTCAGACTCAAGTCCATTGAGTCAGTGATGCCATCAGCCATCTCATCGTCTGTTGTCCCCTTCTCCTCTTGCCCCCAATCCCTCCCAGCATCAGAGTCTTTTCCAATGAGTCAACTCTTCACATGAGGTGGCCAAAGTACTGGAGTTTCAGCTTTAGCATCATTCCTTCCAAAGAAATCCCAGGGCTGATCTCCTTTAGAATGGACTGGCTGGATCTCCTTGCAGTCCAAGGGACTCTCAAGAGTCTTCTCCAACACCACACTTCCAAAGCATCAATTCTTTGGCACTCAGCCTTCTTCACAGTCCAACTCTCACATCCATACATGACCACAGGAAAAAATGTAGCCTCACTGTTATACAAAAATAGCTACCACTGTTTGTGGAGTAAATAAATAGTGTGTGTGTGTGTGAGATTTTCAGCTGCCAAGCATTATCTTGTATAGGCAAGACAATGTTCAGAAATGCAGTGGGTGTCATGATTTTGTTTCCTTTCACTGATGCCAGTGAAATGTTTATAAACGTTTATAAATGTTCCCATCTGAGGCAATGAAAGACACTGGTGATTATTGCTACTGAAGTAATGTCTTGGATGTCCTTTGGTATTCACAAAGCAGACACTTAGGAAAGTCTGTTGGAAGCACAGATGACTTCCTATTAATATTATTAATATGCATTTGTCAGTGTCACAGGTAGTCATGGGCCTTGCCGTCCATTACTGTACCTGTGTAGGTATTAGGAAATTCCTAAACTCTCCAACCCCTGGAGAAGGAAATGGCAACCCACTTTAGTATCCTTGCCTGGAGAACCCCATGGTCAGAGGAGCCTGGCGGGCTGCAGTCTATGCGGTCACAGAGTTGGATACTACTGAAGCGACTTAGCATGTGTGCATACTCTCCAACATGCCTTACATCAGATATTCCCTGACTCACGGCATTCCAGCTTTAGAGTTTCCTTGGTTACAGAAGTCTTGGGAAAGAGGGTGCTAAGATTCTATTGCTCAGCGAATACTTGAATAATGGGGGAAGTGGGTAGGGAGAGGGGTTCCAGAACTGATAAGCAATTCTTTGAAGTTATTTTTTGCCAACATGATATTGCTTCAGAACCCCAGAAGCTCAGAAGAAGGAGGAAAAACAAAAGAGGTAAAAGTAGAATGAAGAGAGCCCACCACGTAACTTTGCTTAGGGATAGCTCTGCTCATCCACCATATGCATTTCCACATTGGAGCAGGTCACTACAGAGTAGAGTGTGTGTGTGTCTGTGTGTGTGTGTGTGTGTGTGTGTGTGTGTGTGTGTGTGGGTGTGCACACGTGTGATTAAGAATATGGGGTATTTGGTTCTGTCACAAAAGAATATCAATAGATTCACCAACCACCATGCAAACGTTGTCATTTCAGGGTATTTATCAGTGTATTTTGAATTACAGAGTCATAAAATACATTCCAAATATATTAACTATGGCTTTTGGTCTGGATGTGGAGGACTATTTTTAATACGTGCTTAGATTTTCATTTTTAATTACACAGGTGACTGCTTAAATGTTCCCATTAATATAGAAAATTAAAATGTTTGTTTAATAAGTTGAAATTGATCATTGTTTTTATATTTTCATAAATAGACTGAAAGAGGCTTTCGTCATATATCTTTTAAAGCAGAGATATGCATTTATGGTTACTACAAAGTTACCATCTTCACCTTATGAGTCTAATATGCAACCAGAGAAAGTCACGGGGCCGCTATAAATTTGGAGATAAAATGCCTTTAGACGTCACTCTAACAAGACTTGCGTGCTATTAGTATTCTCTCAGGGATCAATTTTAAAAGTTGTAACATAATAAAAAATGGTTGGACTATATTTCCCCACAGCTTTCGTTTTATTATGTTGCATGAAATATGCCTTTATTGGCTATAGCATTACTGGAAGTAAAATATACTGGGCACTGAAAAATTCTGTCACTTTGTATTAGCTGTAAATTATCGACTAGTATAAACCCTAATTTCATTTGTCACATTCTGTTGCATTGCTGCTCTTCCTTGTTCCCATTCTGTCATTCTGGCAGGCCCGCGCTGCCCCAGGTATCACGGCATCGCCATCTGCACCCGACATCTGTCTCTCTATTGATCACACGGGTTTAGCACTTGATCAAACAGAGCACAACAGAATACATCTCTTTTTGCAATACTGCCAATGCCAACTGCTGCATGAAATCTACTACAAAAGCCTCCTTTGCCTAGTTGAAAACCTGCATTTGTGTAGCTCTTCTTTGGTATATAAACCTCAGCATTTTCCCCCCTCTTCCATGGAGCCTTAGTTATATGAAAATAAATCTAGTTTTCATATATTTGAGAATTAATCAGGTTCAGTGTGGCCAAAGCCGCTGATGACAATAAGTTACCAGGAGACATAAGGAAGATGATGTATGTTTTTTAGGCCTACCTATGTGAAAACCATGGCTCCTACTCTCTTAGGCTGTTTGGGGGCATTTGTCAGGATGCATGAAATCTTGGACTGGCCAACAGGCTTTTTCACTTTTTATCTAGCAGCTTTGGTGGTATGTAACAGGACCTTTGAAGCCATCTAAGCCCTGAGACAAATGTTTCACTTTGGTGTACAGGGCTCAAGCATTTCTGAGCCCTCTAGGTTTCACCAAGTATAGGGAACCCCCTGTGAAGTCTATGCAACAACTGCAGATTTTTAGTTAGCTACAGGGAAGAGCAGCATATTTCCCAAAGGACTACAGGATTTTTACCCATGTGACTCTCACTCGTCTTAAGGTAGGAGCATATGAACAGCCATGAAAACCAATGCCAAGATGCTGCAATAAACAGCCAGCACAATGGGAAGATAAGGCTATGGGGAGATATTCAAAGAGAGTAAAAGCCAGGATAGTAGCATTTTTAGTTCCCAGAAACACAATAGTAGGATTAAGGTATGTAGTTATTTTTGTTTTCATATTTTCATACTTTCCACAGTGAGACAAATTGTTTCCAAGAAGAATATCTTATACTCACCATGTAAACAAATAAAAATGCCCCTAAAATTTTAAGACAGATAGCCATATCATGTTTAAAACCTATTCAGTATTTTACCAGCCAGAGATTGTATATTTTATTTATAGCCTTACAGATGACTTTGGGGAAAGAGGGTGTAGAAAAAGCCTTCAATATTAAAAGTGATCTAGTTTAAAAAAATTTTTTTTTATTTTAACCAACTCATGACAGTTATAAAATTATCAGTATTAGTTACATCATAAGAACAAGTAGATTCTAGCAATGTATTATTCATAAGACATTTTGTAGCCAAATAACATTAGAGTGTATAGTTGTACCAACAAATTAATATTTTAGAGCTAATTGAAATTGTTCTTCCTATAAAGATTAAGCCTCTTCTACCCAACACACTTCAGTCATTAAAATAACACTTTCAGTGCCTTGTCTAAATGATGCCTGACATTAATGCAAAGCTATATTAAAGTACTCAAATGACCAGTTCTTTTGTAATGTATTCTATACGATCAGACATTGGGTCAGAGTTGGGCAGTGTGTATGAAGTAGTATCAAGTGGAAGCTAATTAAACTATATTCTCCATAGAACTTTACAGAAAAACGAGACCAATAATCATCAGAAGGTATTCTGAAAATGGCATTTCTAAAAGGCTTGCAGTATGCTTTAATCTCCTTGCATAAGGGTAATTTTTGACATAAAGGTTTTATTGTAGACTCAAAACTTCAATTGGAAAATAATTTTTTACTATGTCAATAAAGTCATTATGAAGACTCTCAAATGCTTTTCTTATATGCTTTTTATTTCCTAGAAAAATCAAGTTTCATTTTCAAGACAATAATGGTTTCAGTATTTTGCCACATTTTCATTTTGCTAAATATCTTCCTGAAAATGGAGTTAGCCTTCCCTGCTTCTGCTGTTACAATTACTATACCTGAACATATACACACACACACACACCACACACAAAATTTCCCCTGACCATCACAAAATGAAGGAAAGCAGACACACTTAAGGTCTGTAGCTATGGCAGACTTGTCATCCACTATGAAAATCCTCCTAACAAGAGCTACTTAAATCTTCTACAGCCAGGGCCAATTTTGCAACAATCATGTTTGGGCTTACAAATCATGTCCAGGTTTTGTTCTCTGTTATCCCTCAGACACATCTGTGTTAAAAAGGGGGAGGGGGGAATCACATGCTTTACCTTCATCGATAGAAAAAAATTAGTCACTACCTCTTTTCTCTTACAATTCAGATTTCTTACATTCTTTTTGAAAAATTAGATTCCACTGAGAACAGCAGGTCACAGAACAAGAAATTCAGGTACAATATTCATCTCTAGAGATCAGGGGTCCTAGACAAAGACTTTGCTCCTGATGTCTTTTATTCAGAGAATTTTCATTGATGTCACTTCATCTCAAACTTTTCCTCCCTGCATGATATGACAGAGCTTCCGAGCCTGAATGTACTACTTCCTGCTGTCTAGAATAAAGCACACGCTTAGGAAGGAATAATTCGATGTCTGACGCTACATATTTTCAAGAGTGTAGACAGAAGAAATTCTTTATAAAGCCTGTTAAATATAGATTTATAGTTGAATATTTGCTTTTAAATTAAATAATTCAACTATGTCTTAATTTAAGCCTTCTTATCAACAGAAATAAAGCAACCACATCCCTAATTGTTCATAAGTGTAATTTGCCCTGATTCTCATTCTTGTTTTTGGAGTCAAAGGAAATTTTGTTGACTCTAACCTAACAATCCCCCACTCACCCCAGTGGAAAACAAAGGTGAATTTCATTTGTACTTTATTCCTACAGTACTGATGGGAGATTCAACATGATCATGATGACTGTATTTATGATAGTTAATTAGTAATAGGGGAAAATATCAGGCAGTGAATATTTGCCTATAGTATTTAGCAAGCACGAATTAAAAACCTAAGCATAAGTATTGTTAAGATATGTAATAGCATACTAGAAATGCTAACACTGTTACAAGACCCATTCCGAGTATAAACATTTGCAGAAACATCAGTACAAAATCCTATGTTTACGTAAAAAATGTCACATTTAACTATCAGCAATTATTTGGTATAAATAATTGAAGTATTATTTTTATTTCCACTTTTAATGAAATTTTTGTCCCACTTTGTGGTAGAAAAGATGCATTGTTACATTATTATATCATGTAGCAATTAACATATGGTTAACAAAAAAAAAAAAAGATTTTATTTTTCTACCAAAGTGTCTTCAAAATTTGAGGCAGATTAATCAGATTGTCCAACATCATACTTTGGTTAAATGTAAAGTTACTTATTATTTAATGTATTTAGCTTTAATCATTGACACTTTAGAAATCCAAGTGTTTTTTCCTTTCACAAAAATTTGGTCTTCTCCGGTAGCAGTTCTTTTCAACATAATTCAGAATTCCGGTAGTAATCCCAATTGCAAAAGGAATTAAGAGAAATTTAATAATAAAAATGAAGACTATTTCCAAGGACAGTTTCTATTATAACATTTCTAGTTGAGCGATGAGACTTGCGTGAACTGTCTGAGGGTTCAGAGGAGCTGTCCATGGGTGGGCTCTGTGTATAAAGTTTCTGGTGTGGTTTCTATGGCTCCCCAACCTCCAAGTGTGAAAAGTCAGGCATCAGCGCTACAAAACCCATCATTAGAATTTAAACCACTGATCTCTAGAACCTAGGATTTAAATTCCCAGCATATCATTATGTAACACAAAAAGTCACTTGTCATGGTGGAAATTACAGCTAATTCCAGGCATCCCACAGCCCTTCGTTTGGTTTGCTAATGAGGAGAGCTGAGAGAGGAACACGCCCCCTTTGGGTGACCCTCGCTTCTTAGGTTGGTCCTGCTCAGGTGTGTCGGAGATAGATCCAACACAGTCAGAAACCAGATGCCTAAAGAAAGCCCAATGTACTTTTTTTTACACACTCAGAAAAGGATTCTGAGCTCTGCCTCCCTGCCCCGCCTCAACCTCCCAATTATATCCTGAGAAATTCTACTCCAGTGGTTTGAAACACCTATACAAACTGTTAGGGGTCCTAATGAAATTTCTAAAACTACAATTTGTATTTTAGATCTCCCTGTGTATTTACGGGGAGAAAAAGATTTTCTACTTTCAAATGTCTATAAAGAGAGGCAGAAAAATATTTGGACAATTATATAGAGAGTTTATGACTGTAACAATATGAGTTGAGAGGTAAGGGCTGGAAGCACATATGACTTTGCGTGTTCTTGAAATCACTCCTAAAGTTCTTTTACAAACAAGGTGGTTAATTATTAAAACAGAACAAGTGTTGTTTGCTTATTCCATATAGTTATGTTAAATCATCAGCTAAGCACTATGTAGAATGTTCTGCGTTGACAAGGAAGGAGAATATGTACAGGGGCTGCAAAATATGCGTGTAGTCACCACAAACAACTGTTTCCTGTTTATGACAAAGGAGTAAATAATCCATTGATCTGGCAGCGGGGCACCTGCTTTGCAACCAACTCCGTATCAGTAGTCCCTGAACCCTCATTATTTTTCCTCAATTAAAGTTCATAGTCTCGGGAAGTCTGTGCTGAGCAGATGTACAACTGTTCTTGACGACGGAACACAGAAGAATCACAAATTTAGAAAACTACTGCCATTTCATAAACCCCCGAATCACACCATTTGTTGTGGGTAAGAAACATTACAAACAATATGTCTCTTTTATAGGCTGCTAAGCCAGCACGTTACAGAAAAGAATATTAAAGTTCAAAAACTGTCACATGAGCAGTACATTATGAATACAGTAATGCATTTTTTTATGATTCAAATAATGGTTACTGAAATGAAAGAAAAATAAAATCTTCAGTGGGTTATAATGTAGAAATTGTGACTGCGAATTAGACAAAATTGGAAACAGGAGAAAAACCAAGCACAAAGTAATGATCTGCAGAGAACTACAAAATGTAATAACGGATGAATTGCAGAAATATGAATTCGACTAATGCTAGTTTTATTTTCATCTTTTGCATAATTCTGAAATCTATGAGCTCTGATCATTAAGGCAAACTATTTAAATAAAAAATGCAGTGAGAATCCAGTTTCAAATATAACTAAGAGACACTTGGCTGAAGAACTTTTTTTTTTTTAAACAATCTACCTAAGGTCAAATAGCACAGCATCATTCATTTAAAAGGCTATATAAATATAGCTTCCATCGCTCATAAACCTCCTTTGTGCTTAAGAAAATGAGGAAGAGAAGCAAGCAGTCAGGGAGATGTTCATTTCCATTTTATTTTTAAAATGTTATCTCCATAAGACACTGAAATACATATTTTGCAGTAAAGAAGATGAAGCTCCTATACGACATTTCTAGTTCTTTCTCTCAGCATAATTCTGACTCCACAGTATGTGCTCTACAGACTGTAGCAGATTGTGAGTCTTGAGGTCAGAGTATATGCTTGAAGCATCAATGGCTACACCTGTCATTTTAGTTTTCCTGGGAAGAATGTGTTATTGTTTAATGCTGTAACATGCATTCGTTACAATCTGACTTCCAACCTGACTGCAATGGAGGCGACTTTAACTACCCATTACCAGAAATATTTCAATAATATTTCAACTTCTAGTCTCTGTTATGATTATTTTACTTTAATTATTTGAGATGCAATTTTTCCTATCCATGCAGACTCCTACAATCCATTTTGGTTTTCCTGGGAAGTCATAGAACAGTTTGAAAAAGTGGAAATAAATCAGGTTTTACTTTGAAGTGTAATAAAAATGTTTAATTCTGTATGATATGATTATTGGTAGAGAAACATTTTCCTTCTTCACTTTTCCCTACTATTTACGTCTGATTAACATAGAGAATATCTTGAAGAAATTATCAAACCTGTTAGGAAAAATCTACCTTGTATTCACTTAAAAGCCTGCATGCTAAACTGATAATTCAGTTATTCAGGGCTTGATGAGAAAATGATCTCCCTCAGAGAAAGGGTAAAGTTAAAATATCCTGAGTGATCGCAGCTCTCTTAGCAGCTTTGTTCCAGGGTAAGCCCATTTTTATGACAATCCTTCTTGTATATTTCTTCCAAAATGGATTTCTTACATTTACAAGTAAAATGTCAGAGTTTATTTTAAGATACTTTTCACTAATTTCCCTCATGGAAAAATTGGTTGTGGTCTACCAATGCTCCTCTAAATCAGGCAAACTGTGAAATTACTCTTGATCATTTCAGCCTTAAGAAAACAGCTCAACATGTAGCGACCAAAGATATATTGTCAAAATAGACACACATGCTACATGGAGTAAAATCCCTAATTTCTCTAGCACCTCAGTAAAATCGTGACAGAAATAACTTCCTAACACAAAACACTCATAATATAGAAATGTGCACTGTTTCCATAATTCCCTGATTTTACTGTACTCATCTAATTCATTTTCCTTGAACAATATTGATTTAAAAATCCCAATTGAATATACTATTTATGAAACGGTATTTTTCAAATAATTAAGTTTGTTGCAGAGACAAGTACAGATTGCTGTGGCTGCAGAGCTCTGCTTGTAAACCCTTCTGGAATCCATTCTTTGATGGGAGGTAAGTTACTCACATTCCCTGAGTCTCAGAATCTGCATTTGTAGCATGTGGATAATGCAGTCTATGGTGATTTTTTAAAAAGATAACAGTAAAATAGAGCTTCCATGGTGGCTCAGCAATAAAGAATCTGCCTGCTAATGCAGGAGACGTGGGTTTGATTCCTGGGTTGGGAAGATCCCCTGGGGAAGGAAATGGCAACCCACTCCATTATTTTTGCCTGGAGAATCCAATGAGCAGAGGCGCTTGGTGGGCTACAGTCCATGGAGTCTCAAAAGAGTCAGGCATGACTTAGCGACTCGACAACAACATCAACAGTAAAGTAGCATTCTCATCACACAGTAGGTATTCAATAAATATCAGTCCCATTCTTTTCCCTGTGTTTTGACCTTGACAAAGCATTAAAGTACACGTTTCTCATTCTCATTTTTGGCCACTAACACTCACTAATGTGGCCAAGGGTATTAAAAAGCAGAGATATCACTTTGCTGACAAAGGTCACTATAGTCAAAGTTATGGATTTCCAGTAGTCATGTACAGATGTGAGAGCTGGACCATAGAGAAGGCTGAGAACAAAAGAACTGATGCTTTTGAATTGTGATACTAGAGAAGACTCTTGAGAGTCCCTTGGACTACAAGGAGATCAAACCAGTCAATCCAGGAAATCAACCCTGAATATTCATTGGAAGGACTGATGCTGAAGTTCTAATACTATGGCTATCTGATGCAAAGAGCCGACTCACTGGAAAAGATCCTAATGATGGGAAAGATTGAAGGTAAATGGAGAAGGGGGCAGCAGAGGATGAGATGGTTAGACAGCATCACCAACTCAATGGACAAGAATCTGAGCAAACTCTGGGAGACAGTGGAGGACAGAGGAGCCTGGCGTGCTGCAGTTCACGGGGCTGCAAAGAGTCGGACTTAGGGACTGAGCAATAACAAAGACTGTGTGGCCCAGGAGAAATCTTACAGACCGTTCCCTCCGTATTTTTCTCCCTAAACTGTTCCTTAAGCTGAAATTCTCAGTTCTTCTGAAATGGGCATCATTTCCAGCCTGATTAAGTACTAGAGAGGATAGCATTTGCCTGGTTAGGTCAATTTTTGCCTTCCTCTCTCTGACTTTCCCTCCTTTTTCCTTCCCCAGCCGTTCCTCCCCATTACCATCCTATCCCCCTCCCTCCCTCCTTCTTTTTCATTCTCTTTCATCTTAAAAGACAGTATTTGCTTGTGATGACCTACCCGTCATTTGGCACACTATACTGGACTGTCCTGGAAGAGGCGGCAGTCCTGGAGGGGAGAAAACCACAGCCATGAGCAGGATGTAACATAAGAAGATATTGCAAGGCAAGTGGGGTTTAGAGCTTCCCCACGGAAAAGAACCTAAGGTGGACTGGGAGCCTGTGGGACAAGTAATGCAAATTTCATGGAAACATTTTTCTCCTTTTGCCTTTAAATATTTGAATAAAAGGGGAGAATTTATTAGATTTAATGTTTAAAAACATTTTCTCTGCTCTCATGGCATGCCAGGGAGATGTTTGCTTATCTTTCATCATTTTTAAGTGCCTCAGAGATTAGTAATTTTAATTCCTACACATTACAAAGATATATGCAGATTACTTGGTCAGTTTCCTTTTTATATTTAAAATTTTAGCAGACAGAAGCATTTTTAATATATCCTTGCAAAATCCCCAGACACGTTCGTCCGTTTTGCATTTCAGTTTTACATTCCAAAATTTTATTTTGTTCCTTCTTAACGTCATCAGTGAAATTATCTTATGAAAAGGGGACCAAAGGTGAATGCTTAGATAGAAGGTACTACTGACGCCTCAACAAGATCGCTAGCAGTCTGGATAAAGCCACTCTGTCCAGCCAGTTTCCACACTTCAGTTCGCGTTCATACTGCCAGTCTCACTGTTCCAAGTAATTTAATGGCAAGAAAATACAGGTTCGCTTCATCAAACATTGTTTCCCTAGATGGTGAAACTTTTGTTATCTTGAAAACTGAGTTAATTCTTTTGATTTATTCCTAAAGGCAAAATTGGCAGCTATGTCAATGCATCTTAATATGTCAATTTGAGAGCAAAGTGACCATGTGACAATTAATGCAAGTAAGTGATACTATCAGTTGAGTACTTTAAACCATCTAGTTTACATTCAAGATTACATTAAAGAAGGAAAACTAAATCTTAAAATATATATATTTTTTGACTATGCCATGCAGCTTGCATGTGGGATCTGAGTTCTCTGACCAGGGATTGAACCTGAGCCCTGGCAGTGAGAGCACCAAGTTCCAAATACTGGATCTCCAGGGAATTCCAAAAAACCTAAATCATTTTTTCAGAGAGCTTTTAATTGAAAAGTCCTCTTCATTTGTGTGAGTCAAAAAACCCATTGCCGAACAAAAAAAGTCACCCATTATTTACCTTTCAAAAGACATTACCCACAGCATTTTATGTCTATTTTTGTTTAAAATGTATGTTATGCTTCTTAGGGTTCTTAGTTTAGATATACACCATGCAAATACAGAAATGATTCAGTTATGCTTTACTAATGCTTAATAAATCAAGATTGCATAATGAAGAATGCATTGACATTCTAAACCTTAGCCTAACATTTAATTAACAGATCCAGTATGTATTCTCCTTTGAATTTAAAAAATTATTGTATTTGATCTATAGTCTTCCTCTAAAATGACCTTGATTTTAAAAAACTCTTCATTGCTTATTTCCACGATGAACAGAAATAATTTTTAGAAAAAATTAGATAAACTGATTAAGCATAATTAAGCATAATCAGTTTATCTAATTTTTTCTAAAAATTATTTCTGTTCATCAGAGAGGGCAATGGCACCCCACTCCAGTACTCTTGCCTGGAAAATCCCATGGATGGAGGAGCCTGGAAGGCTGCAGTCTATGGGGTCGCGAAGAGTCGGACATGACTGAGCAACTTCCCTTTCACTTTCCACTTTCATGCATTGGAGGAGGAAATGGCAACCCACTCCAGTGTTCTTGCCTGGAGAATCCCAGGGACGGGGGAGCCTGGTGGGCTGCCATCTATGGGGTCACACAGAGTCGGACACGACTGAAGTGACTTAGCAATAGCAATAGCAATATATATGAATCATCTTAGTAACAAAAGCTTTCTGTTGCTCTAAGATTTTGTGGCCTCTACCTCAACAATTCAATAGATTCAGATTAAATAACAGGAGATAATTTAGGGAGATTTTATATAAGAATAATGAGAGCAATGTTCAAGCACAAAGATGGTTACTCCATTAAGGCCACCAATGGAAAAAACAAAAACAAAAACATCATTCTCCTACAGAAATATAAATGTATGTTGACCAAACTCTACACACACTGAAGTAATCTAAGCAAGTTGATTGGCAGTCAAACTTGCCAACTATTAAAGGAGCTCAACCTCAAAATATTAAGCCTACCATCTATGTGTGAAAACACGAATTGTTTCCACTTTGAAAATTCCATTTGCTACTAATGCTTCTTGTGAGAGGTTGAAAGATTTTTTTTCAGAATCACTTTCTTTTCACTAGTGTTAGCACACTAGTATATTTAACAGAGACATTTACATGCTTTGCATTTTAAGTGCCTCGGAAATCCAAGCACAGAGCCTGCACATTTCCGCTGCACCATCAGATGTAATGAGTTATGGTACTATCGGCATGTTGATAAGCTATAGCCCAAAGAAGAACAAGAAGGAAGTATAAAAAATATGGCCAGAGGATGGGATAAAATTATCAGCTAGTGTGTTTTCCTGTTTGGTTTTAATCTACATTTAATTAAATTCTTATCTTCTGTGTACTTATGGTCGCATTTGAATGGCGAGACTGCATTCATTATGAATGGTAAAACTTAACTCAGAGAACATTACATGTGGCTTCTTTAAAAAAGAGAAGAAGAAAAACGCTGTCTTTATTCTTTATACTCAGGTCTTATAAAAAGAGACCAAACTCTCTCTTAGGTCAAGTGCAGTAGCACTTAACCTTTGGGTTAACTGATTTGGAAAAGTTGGACTTAAATCAATTTTTAATGCTATTTTTTATTTTTACAATTTGGAAATGTTATCAAATTCTGAGCTTGAACAGAGCTGGCAAGGGAAGCACTGAAGTGCATTAAGGAAATGCCTTCTTCATTCTTAAAAACAGAGATGATAACAGGAAGTTTTTATTAGTGCTGCAAAATGTGTGCATTAGTCTGCATCCTTAATTATTAAAATCATTACATTCCCTTGTTTTTATATGCTGAAATAAGAAAAAAAATGCCTTAGTTACTATTTAAAGGTTTTTTTTTCCTTGTGTCACAGACTCTTTGAGTTCATTCAAGCATCCCTATATTTCAGAAAAAATCACACAATGCTTTGAACATAGCATTTGGTTACACACATACTGGTTTCATAGCGCTTCAGTTTTGTGCCAGGAATGTCAGAGCAAATTGAGAATATCCTGAAAACCACTGGTATCTGCAATAACAAGCAGGGTTTCCTAGGTCAACTTGAAGACTGTGTCAGCCTTAACAAAGGGAAACAGAGACAATGTTTCTGATTGAGGTTTCAATGTATATTAATGAAGTGAGGTTTGAGATCAGATTGGCTATCCCTATTGACCAAAATTCACCAAAAGCTAGAACAAAACTTCTCCATAGTTACTATATACACACACACACACACACACACACACACACACATGCTGAGAGAATACAAATGAATATGTCTCATATTTTTATAGCTTTTCTTAAAAGCAGTAGTTTATGAGTAGTACTTGTGTGTTAGTGAAATAATCACATTTCAAATGAGCGTGTGTTTTTACCCTGTTATTTTATGCAATGGGGAATACTAACCAGGAGAGGTTTAACATTCCAACTGAATGCTTAAATTTATTTATTTATTTTTTTTTTAGGTATTATTTTCTTTTTATAGATTAGAAAGTTGAGAGTCAATGAGATTACATAGCTTACTCACAGCTAGTAGGTGGCAGACCAGGATTCAGGTTCTTGTCTGTCTCTGTTCAAATACTTAATGCTTAAATTTAAACACATATAATTAAACAACGTAGTTACCAATGACATACTGGCATATTTCTCCCAAATATCATAAATACATTGGGAATGACTCCACTTTTGAAAGGAGCTGTAAACATCCCTACAATTGGGCCAAAAAAGTTTTTATCTGAAACACTGGACACTCCAAAACTTTGATGTCTAATAGGATGAAAAGACCTTCTATTAAGCTAGTGACCACTCATTTTCTCAGACTCCAAAGAGGAGAAAAGATTTTCAGTATATATCCCTTATACTTCAAAGGTTTCTTTTTAAAATAAGCATTTTTTTTGGTTGGGCATTTATACAATTCAGCAGATGAAATGTCATTCTCTTGTACATAAGTGAACATTAAAATCACAACAGGGAAGAATTAAAAAAACAGTGATAAGGTGGTGCGGTGGTAAAGAATCTGCCTGCCAATGCAGGAGATACAGGAGATGAGGGTTCGATCCCTGGCTCGGGAAGATCCCCTTGAGAAGGAAATGGCAACCTACTTCAGTATTCTTGCCTAGAAAATTCCATGGACAGAGGAGCAACCTAGATGTACATCAGTAGGCAAAACAGAAAGCCCAGAGATAAATCCACGCACCGACGGACACCTTATCTTAGACAAAGGAGGCAAAAATATACAATGGAGAAAAGAGAATCTCTTTAACAAGTGGTGCTGGGAAAACTGGTCAACCACCTTTAAAAGAATGAAACTAGAACACTTTCTAACACCATACACAAAAATAAACTCAAAATGGATTATAGATCTAAATGTAAGATCAGAAAATATAAAGATCTTAGAGGAAAACATAGGCAGAACACTCTCCGACATAAACCACAGCAAGATCCTCTATGACCCACATCCCAGAGTAATGGAAATAAAAACAAAAATAAACAAATGGGACCTAATTAAACATAAAAGCTTTAGCACATCAAAGGAAACTATAAGCAAGGTGAAAAGGCAGCCTTCAGAATGGGAGAAAATAATATCAAATGAAACAACTAACAAAAAATTAATCTCCAAAATATACAAGTAGCTCATGCAACTCAATACCAGAAAAATGAACAACTCAATCAAAAAGTGGGCCAAAGAACTAAACACACATTTCTCCAAAGAAGACATACAGATGGCTAATAAACACATGAAAAGATGCTCAACATCACTCACTATTAGAGAAGTGAAAATCAAAACCACAATGAGTTATCATCTCACATAAGTCAGAATGGCTGCCATCAAAAAGTCTACAAAAAGTAAGTGCTGGAAAAGAGAGTCCACAAAAAACAAGTGTGGAGAAAAGGGAACCCTCTTACACTGTTGGTGGGAATGCAAACTGGTACCGCCACTATGGACAACAGTGTGGAGATTCCTTAAAAATCTGGAAATAGAACTGCCATATGATCTAGCCATCCCATCGCTAGGCATACACATCGAGGAAGTCAGACTTGAAAGAGACACATGTACCCAATGTTCACTGCAGCACTGTTTACAATAACTAGGACAAGGAAGCAACCTAGATGTCCATTAGCAGACAAACGAATAAGGAAGTGTGGTACATATACACAATGGAATATTACTCAGCTACAAAAAGAATATACTTGAGTCAGTTCTAATGAGGTGGATGAAACTGGAGCCTATTACACAGAGTAAAGTAAGTCAGAAAGAGAAATACCAATACAGTGTATTAACACATATATATGGGATTTAGAAAGATGGTAATGATGATCCTATATGCAAGGCAGTAAAAGAGACACAGATGTAAAGAACAGACTTTTAGACTCTGTGGAAGGCTAGGGTGGGACGATTTGAGAGAACAGCATTGAAACACGGATATTGCCATATGTAAAATAGATGACCAGTGCAAATTCGATGCATGAAGCAGGGCACTCAAAGCCAGTGCACTGTGACAATCCAGAGAGATGGGATGGGGAGGGAGGTGGGAGCAGGGTTCAGGATGCGGGGGACACATCTGCATCCAAGGCTGATTTATGTTGATGTATGGCAAAAACCACTACAATATTGTAAAATAATTAGCCTCCAATTAAAATAAATTCATGATCAATAATATTACATGGGTTGGTAGTGTTTTCCAGCAAGCATACTACCTTTGTGTAGTCCATTCATTCTCCAACACCCATTCCCCTTCCATTCTCTTAACTTTGCTTCCTTATTAACTAAGAAAATTGTAGTCATCAGAAGAGAATTTTATTTCCACCTTGACAGCACTCAACTATAGGTAATGTCCACACACTCTGCTGTTATGACTATTATTTTGGATGTGCTTACCATGCCTTTATTTAAAGCCACCTTCCACTTTGGTGTTAGTTACTCCCCATTTTTCCTGTAAGCCTCAATTTTTCAGTCTCAACGAGATCATTCCTATCAGAATGAAAACATCATACTTTTTTGTATGTATTTTTTTTGTATCTTTATTGTAAACAACAGCAACAACAAAAACCCTCTAACTCTTATTTATCTGCTCACATTTAAAGCAAGGGTTTCCCAGGTGGCGCAGGGGTGAAGAATCCACCTGCCAATGCAGGAGACACAACAGACACAGGTTAGATTCATGGGTCAAGAAAATCCCCTGAAGGAGGAAATGGCAACCTACTCTAGTACTCTTGCCAGGGAAATCCCATGGACAGAAAAGCCTGGTGGGCTACAGTCCATGGGTTTCGACACAACTGAGCTCACATGCTCTTCAAGATAATTAGAGATACCAAGGGAACATCTCATGCAAAGATGGGCTCGATAAAGGACAGAAATGGTATGCACCTAACAGAAGCAGAAGATATTAAGAAGAGGTGGCAAGAATACACAGAAGAACCATACAAAAAAGATCTTAATGACCCAGATAATCATGATCACTCACCTAGAGCCAGACATCCTGGAATGTGAAGTCAAGTGGGCCTTAAGAAGCATCACAAAGCTAGTGGAGGTGATGGGATTCCAGTTGAGCTATTTCAAATCCTAAAAGATGACACTCTGAAAGTGCTGCATGCAATAGGCCAGCAAATTTGGAAAACGCAGCAGTGGCCAAAGGACTGGAAAAGGTCAGTTTTCATTTCAGTCCCCAAAAAAGGAAATGCCGAAGAATGCTCAAACTACTGCACAATTGCACTCATCTCACACACTAGTAAAGTAATGCTCAAAATTCTCCAAGCCAGGCTTCAACAATACTTGAACCATGAACTTCCAGATGTTCAAGCTGGATTTAGAAAATGCAGAGGAACCAGAGATCAAATTGCCAACATCTGCTGGATAATCAAAAAAGCAAGAGAGTTCCAGAAAAACATCTATTTCTGCTTTATTGACTATGACAAAGTCTTTGACTGTGTGGATCACGACAAACTGTGGAAAATTCTGAGAGATGGGAATACCAGACCACCTGACCTTCCTCTTGAGAAATCTGTACACAGGTTGGGAAGCAACAGTTAGAACTGGACATGGAACAACAGACTGGTTCCAAATAGGAAAAGGAGTACGTCAAGGCTGTATATTGTCACCCTGCTTATTTAACCTATACGCAGAGTACATCATGAGAAATGCTGGGTTGGAAGAAGCACAAGCTGGAATCAAGATTGCTGGGAGAAATATGAATAACCTCAGATATGCAGATGACACCACCCTTATGGCAGAAAGTGAAGAAGAACTAAAGAGCCTCTTGATGAAAGTGAAAGAGGAGAGTGAAAAAGTTGGCTTAAAGCTCAACATTCAGAAAACTAAGATCATGGCATCTGGTCCCATCACTTCATGGCAAATAGATGGGGAAACAGTGGAAACAGTGGCAGATTATTTTTCTGGGCTCCAAAATCACTGCAGATGGTGACTGCAGCCTTGAAATTAAAAGACGCTTACTCCTTGGAAGAAAAGTTATGACCAACCTAGATAGCATATTAAAAAGCAGAGACATTCCAACAAAGATTCATCTAGTCAAGGCTATGGTTTTTCCAGTAGTCATATATGGATGTGAGAGTTGAACTGTAAAGAAAGCTGAGCACTGAAGAATTGATGCTTTTGAACTGTGGTGTTGGAGAAGACTCTTGAGAATCCATTGGACTGCAAGGAGATCCACCCAGTCCATCCTAAAGGAAGTCAGACCTGAATATTCATTGGAAGGACTGATGTTGAAGCTGAAACTCTTAACACTTTGGCCACCTGATGAGAAGAAATGACTCATTTAAAAAGACCCTGATGCTTGGAAAAATTGAAGGCAGGAGGAGACAGGGATGACAGAGGATGAGAATGCTGCACAGCATCATCGACTTGATGGACATGAGTTTGAATAAACCCCAGGAGTTGGTGATGGACAAGGAAGGTTGGTGTACTGCAGTCCATGGGGTTGCAAAGAGTCAGACACGACTGAGCTGAACAGAACTGAACTGAGCACACATGCAACAGTAGCATTTAAAGCAAAACTCCTTGAAATAGTTTCCTCTTTTTGTGCTCTCTTAGTTGAACATTTCAACAGCGCTTACTTCAGCATCTATTGGTTTTCTTGTCAATACCATCAAAGTGAAAGTGTAAGTCGCTCAGTCATGTCCGACTCTTTGCAACCCCATGAACTGCACATTCCATGGAATTCTTCAGGCCAGAATACTAGAGTGGGTAGCTTCTCCCTTCTCCACGGGATCTTCCCAACCCAGGGATCGAATCCAGGTCTCCCGCACTGCAGGCAGATTCTTTACCAACTGAGCCACAAGGGAAACCCAAGAATACTGGAGTGGGTAGCCTATTCCTGCTCCAGTGGATCTTCCCAAGCTAGGAATTGAACTGGGGTCTCCTGCATTGCAGGCGGATTCTTTATCAACTGAGCTATCAGGGAAGCCCGGATATCAGCAAAGCCATTGCTAAATCCCGTTTCTTGGATCTTGTCTTACTTCAACATCAGAAAAACAGAAAACAGTTTCTCTGTGAAAACTTTTCTGCCCTTGGCTTTCCCTCAGCACCGTCTCCTGGTACTTCCAATCTCACTGGCAGCTCCTTCTCAGTTTCCTTCGCTCAGGGTCTTCTGAGTTCATTTGCCACACTTCCCTCCTCCTTCATTTTGTCCGGGCACTCTAGGTTGCCCTGCTGTTCATGAAACATGCCAATGCATTCTTGCTTCTACCGTGGATATTCCTGCCTAAGACAATTTCATGACTAGACTCTTTATTCCCTTTAGAATTTCTCCAATGCCCCCTTCTAAATAAGGTCTTCCTTCACCATCTTATTTTATTTTGCCACACCAGCAGCATGTGGGATCTTAGTTCCCCACCCAGGGATCGATCCTGTGTCCCCTGTATTGGGAGCACAGAGTCTCAACCACTGGATCACCAGGAAGTCCTACTATCTTATTTTAAATTTCAAACCTCCCTCTGGGTTTTTTCTGACTTCTTTTTTCTCTATAATGCTTTTAAACACTTAACCAAGGATACATTTTGTGTCTTTATTTATCATCTTCCTCCTCTCTTGGGATATGAACTCTTAAGGGAAGAGGTTCACTGCTGAATTTGGTGTCTAGGACAACACCTATCACACACAATAGGCCTGCAGTGACGATTTACTGGGTAAATAAAGTAGACCACTATTTTAACTTTTTATTACGCTTTTATGTTCTATAAGAAAATGGTTTTCTGTCTATTTTCCATGACTCTGAAATGATTATATTTATATATTAGTGTGCTGGACTTTTGTGGTATTTTACTAATATAGAATTGCACACCCATAATTAAAGCTAATTTTACTATTTTTACAATGTGATTTGGCTTTAGGGTGTATTTCTATGCTATTAAAATTATTTACCATTATCTTTTTTATTGTTTTATTCTTCATATTGCATTAGAATGAGCACTAAAATGTTGGCATCAGCCACAGCTCTTATATTTACATTGATTAATTCTTTTTGAACCCCTCTTCTTCTTCTCTCTGTGTTTTTATCTTTGCCAGAGATGGGAGAGGATGATAAAAGCATGTTTGTGAAACATTTTATTTCTGATAGACAGACCTATGTGAGGCAAATGGATTTAAACGCTGCATAATAGTTGCCATTTCTGAACCCAGTTTTGACTGTCTGTGAAGCATGTAATAAAATTAAGAAGAGCATAAAGATTGGATTTGGGTGGATTACCTTGTCTTCAGGATCGATTATTTTGACCTAAGTCCATTAGCCAAAGTGTCCCCATATTAAGGAGCATTTTTCACATTTTAAGCCAAATACAATAATTTCTGGAGTTAGGAGAGCATAAAGGGAAAAGAAAAGGGGGTCATAAGGAAGCAAACTTGTAGACAGAAACACAAACTTCAGCCCTCCATGAAACAGACCTGAAAGCATGACACTATTATTTGTATTGGCAGCGCTTCCCTTACAAATTGTTGGCTTTTTTTGCACCAACCTCTAACCCACCATTTCTGAAACATTCCTAAGAAGACTTGAAAGACACTGTTAAAAGCATATCTTCCCAGAAGCCCTGGAAAAACTATAGCTGCAAAGTGTCTTTACTGTTTATATAAGAGCAATCAAAGGTATCAACAAGCAAGACAGCTGAAAGTGCTCTCTCAGAAAAAGAAAGCAAAATTGATCCAAACTGAATATTTCTATGAAACGGGTTACAGGGAATTCTGCAGCCAAGTAGGCATCCCCCATATGCTTGTGTATTACTCCCTATAAACATGAATATTCATAAATACAATCCCAGTAGATGGGAACAACCTAAGTAAATTACTGAACGTTAGGAATAGAAGAAAAACCTTTAATGCAATTCAAGTACCCACACAGACCTGGATGGTTTGCATCAAAATAACTGGACAAAAATATTACAACTACATTGACTTCAGTTGTTATAATCTGTGACTGAGTTGTTTGATATGTATTATTTACCATGGTAAAGGTGAAAAGTTGTTACTTGACCATTCTTTAATGCTACTCTTGCTAAAATCTATAGTCTTTTCCCCCTTTTCCGCTTAAACTGAGGTCAGAGAACAGAGAATCATTTGAAGCGTGCATTATTTTACAGCAGTGTTCTCAGAGGTTACTGAGGCAGTCACTCTTCTCCTTAAGGACCTGGCACTTAAATATTTTATTTCTTTACTGGGATTTGTTGTTGTTGTTGTTATTTACTTCTTAAGTTTGTCACTGTCCCTGCTGCCAACAAACACTTCACTTTCTAATTCAATGTCAGCTGGGAAATCAACTAACCAGTCTGTATAGGTTGTATCTAAATTAAGAGTTCATGAATTCTCAGTGAAGATTTGACATGCTCTTACAGTGATAAAGTGTTAGACTAAAATACAATACAGTTGTGATATCTAACCAAAGTTTGGTTTTTTAAAGCACAATCTATATTTGCATCTATTGAAATGTATGCCTACATGTACATTTAGGTGTTTTTGTTTTCTCATCTTTCTAGGTTGCTGGCTGTGTTCTGGAACAATGCAACAATATATAGAAGATATATATCTACATTACATATTACTGTAATATTTGCTCACAAGAGACCACCCTCCACAACAAAATTAACATTTAAAAGTTAGATTGGCGGGGAGCTTCTTGATTAGAGAAGGCCAAGGTGCAAGCCTCTTCTGTGGTCCCCATCTGGTTTACCCTACACCAGCTGCCTCTGCCAGGCCACCCAAATTTGACAATAACAAGATTAAAGTCGTATACCTGAGGTGTTCCAGTGGGAAAATCAGTGTCACAGGTACCCTGGCTGCCACAGTCATTCTCTTGGATCTGTCTCCAAAGGAGGTGGGTGATGACATGGCCAAGACAACTGGTGAAAACTTGGGAGTACAGTGAAACTGACCATTCAGAACAGGCAGGCCCAGGTTGAAGTGGTACTCTCTGCCCCTCTCTGAACATCAAACCATTCAAGGACCACCCAGAAATGAAAAAAAAAGCAGAAAAACTTAAAGTTCAATGGAAATAAGGTTTTTGATGAGATTGCAAATATTGCCCGACTGATGCAGTACCAACCTTCGGCCAGAGAACTCTCTGAAATCATTAAAGAGACCTTGGAGGCTGCCTAGTTTGTGGGCTGCAACGCTGAGGGCTGCCACGCATGTGACATGACCGATGATACTGGCGGTGGGGTAGTGGAATACCCAGTAATTAAGACTACAGAGAAAAATATTTTGATAAAGGGTCATTGATAACCAAAAAGAAATATGGAATATTCAAATAGTTACAGGGAAGTCATATCAACTCTTCATGAAATATGAAGATAATTTGGTAGCAATTCTTCTCAGATTTATGCTCAATGTGGTCATGCATGCAGACCACCTGTCTACCAAGTCTGAGGTTGTGAACTAAAGTCATGAAGAAGGCCACAGACAAACTTCAATAGGTTCACGAGCACCCTAAATGTTATGCAATATCACATGTGTATATGCACACATTTTATCTGAATGAATTAAAAATGTTGTAAGAAAAAACTTTGAAATACTTAATGACCAAAGACAAACTCTAAATAAATTGATGAAATAATAGTAGTTAAATTCGTTTATTATTCAATGTGAGAGTGACTGATATTCTATCTGGCATTAATTAAAATAGAGATATTGCTTATAGAACAAATGTCTGTATGGACTTGCATTGCATTTGTAGAAGAAACAGTTCTTGTGTACAGAAGCAGAATTCAAATGTTTAGGTAGTGAAGAAGTTACCTAATAAATTACAATATTCTTGTGGAATATGATGCTTCCATGTGTAGCCAATCATTGGGAAACCCAATAAATAACCCAAGCACCAATAAATCCTCAAGTGTTTATTAATTTCTTACTCTGCTTCTAGGGGGTCTGTGCAGTGGTGATAATATGACTCATAGGTTTGTCTGAACAATTATCAATATGCTTGGCATTTTATTCCACAGTGTGGAAGAAATGAAAGAAATTAATAAACGTCAACTGCTAGCCCTGTGTACTAACTATTGAAAAAAATTCTTTATTTTTATCTGCTTACTTTTCAAAGGATGCCAAACTGGTTCCTTATGAATGTGATACCCATTGGGGCTAGTGTTAATACAGTAAATTAGACTATCCTGAAGTGTACTGGAGGCTCAAGGTCAAAGCCAGTTTGTACTGAAATGAATATTAACTTGACTAATGTTTCCAAATGTCTAAACTGCAGAGGTATACTAGAAGTTTACAGATGTATCTTTTATTTGAATTCATGTTCCTTCTGTGTTCTCTACACTTAGGGGATCCAATTTTAGATTATAAATGTATTGGCATCTGCAATGTGATTTGATTTCTACTTTAGTTCATTAAAATTGTAACCATCATGGGATACTAAAATTTCACTAGATTAGAGAAACAATATCAATGCTTTTAAACTGGAAGATGTGTAAAATTGATACTTAAAACATCTCTTAATTAAAGAAGCAAGCTAAAGTGACATATCATCTTTAACTTGTTATCGCTAACATTACTTTTGTCTACAAGTTGGGATAATCATCTTTCTAGGTGCTTACAAAGATGTTACATTTCTGAAAACAAGATAAAATAGGTATTTACTTTTCTTGAAGGTCCTCATGAGAAGGATTAACACAGTTTGCTGTGTGTTACTGGTCTACCTACTGGATAGACACATCCCAGGAGACACAATTTGGACCCATATGCTTCCCAAGTGGTACAGCGGTAAAGAATCCGCCTGCCAGTGCAGAGGATGCAGGAGACAGAGGTTCGATCCCTGGGTTGGGAAGATCCCCTGGAGAAGGAAATGGAAACCCTTTCCAATATTCTTGCCTGGAAAATTCCATACACAGAGGAGTCTTTGAGGGTTACCACAGGGTTGCAAAGAGTTGGACACAATTTAGCAACTAAACAACAACAACAATACATAAAACAGCAAAAATGTTTCTTCCTTCCTGCCAACAGCTTAACACTCACATTTCCATCCATAAAGAAGTTGGAAGGACTTAAAACTGATTCAGATTATATGTTTATGATGACATGATCACTGGATTTTTGGTGGTATTTCCTTACACTTTATTTTTAAAAATTTAAACCACTTTATTGAGGTAAGATTGGCTTACAAAAATCAACATATTTAATGAATACAACTTGATGAATTTGAAGACAAGGCTACATCTTACGTATTATTCTGAAAATTTAACAAGGTCTGCTTTTAAAACCCACTTCTACAATATTGTCTGTTAATTAAAATTCTTCTTAAAAATAACCAATATTTTATATACAGTGGAGTCTCACAGGGCTTCCCAGAAGGCAACAGAGGTAAACAACCTGCCTGCCAATGCAGGCGATGAAAGAGATGTGTGTTCAATCCCTGGGTCTGGTAGATGCCTGGGAGGAGGGCACGGCAACCCACTCCAGTATTCTTGCCTGGAGAATCCCATGGACAGAGGAGCCTGGTGGGTTACAGTACACAGGGTTGCAAAGAGTTGGACGTGACTGAAGCGACTTAGCACATATACATGGAGTCTCATGATCTGTTCTGTGTGTGTTAGCCGCTCAGTCGTGTCCAACTCTTTGTGACCCCATGGACTGTAGCCCGCCAGGCTCCTCTATCCATGGAATTCTCCAGGCAAGAATACTGGAGTGGGGTGCCATTCCCATCTCTGGGGAACCTTCCCAACTCAGGGATAGAACCTGGGTCTCCCTCACTGCAGGCAGATTTAGAATTTTAACCATCCTAGCCATCAGGGAAGCCCCCATGATCTGTCCTAAATAGAGGTTTTAAAATTTTTTCATATTGGAAAGGAAACTGCTATTAAAATGATAAAAATTGAGTTGTTTTTGTAAATAGAGTAAATCAGGTTAATTTTTCAATTAAAAAATAAAAAAGACAAAGCAAAGAACTTCACCACAACTTTAAAATCTGTAACATACAATGTATCCAAGACATTTTTCCTCTGTACTGCATTAGTTGTCTAAAAGCAACAGTATCATTTCTTTCTGTAAGGGCACATTTTCATATTTTCACCAAAAACTGCTAGCAAATCACAAATTTTCTATTCACTTTTTTCAGCCAGCAACAAATTACAAATCCCGCAGGGATATTTTCCAAATATATAAATTTATAAGCCTCATACTAAAGGGACAGGTTATCATATTTATTGACTAGGTAACAAAATAGTCACAGAAATCCGGAAAAAGAACTATAAAAGAGGTTCCTTGCAGACCTCATCTGGAGTGAGGAAAGTAGAATGATTATCAAAACTGAACTAGGAGGAGAGTTAACATGTGTTGCCTGACTGAGTCAAGTCTCTGAATGAAAAATTCTTAAGCCATGACCATCTTGCAAGCTCAGAGACACTGATGAAGCTATAAAGCAACAACCTCTTGTGACTTTAGAAGTTTCTGATTTATCAAGTATTGAGAAGCATGGGATAGGAGCCAAATGAGCCATCCTTAATCCAGTGCAGAGTGTAGTCTAGGCAGTTAGGAATTGCAGTTTTGTGAAGCCTACAAAACGGAGGACTCGCCCATCTCCCATGTACTTGCTGTCTTCCGAATATTTCTCTGCAGACAGCATTTTTTTTTTTCTACAACT